>NW_028173063.1:42740-72740 GCF_963971535.1 Notolepis coatsorum
GGATCTCCGGTGTTGTCGTGCGGAGGATAAGTGTTTGATATTCCAATGCCGAGGGAAGCGGCTCGTCGCGCCCGCACAGAGAAAGTAGCGAGGATGAAAAATCAATAGGTCTCGGAGTGTAATGTGTCTCAGAACGGCACAGGAGATGGGAGGGGTGGGGGGGGGGGGGGATAGAGAGGGAGAGGCTCCAAGAAAGTAGAGCCAATTCTGTCTGTGATGAGGCTGAGTGGGAAGAAAGAGGTGGAGCGGATTATTGAAAACATGTGTTGCGATGCGACGCGCCGAGAAGGCAGCTACTGGAAAATGCCACTTGAGTAGTAGACAGTAAATACCGGGGCGACGGCTACCACGAGAGGAAATAAGACTTCTCTTTGTTTACCTCGTTCAATGTTCATCCTGTGCTGTTTTCCCTTGCACTGCGCCGGTGTGATCTTTGTACTACTCATCTAGATTAGATTAGATTCAAATGTACAAAGTACAGCACTACAATGAAAATAAGTTTGGCATCCGACCAGAGTGCAAATGTAACAGTAAAGTACAATAGTAATAATGCAATGTATACAGGTGATTAAACTGGAGTATACAATATATTAATTAGTACTACTGGGTACTATACTAACTACAAGGTTAACACTTCACAGGGCGGCTGGGTGGCGCAGCGGACATTGCGCTCGTCACCAACGCAAGAGACACCGGGTTCGACTCCGGCTGTCGGCGTTGCTTCCGGCTTGGGCCAGTCGTCATACTAACTCAATTGGCAGAGTTAGGGGGTGGAAGTCGATGGGTGGTAATCTGGACGTTGTGGACAGCGACTCCTATAGGTCGGTTGGGGACGCCTGCACAGCTGAGACAGGAAATGACGGGGTAGTGTGTGAGCCTCCCACATGCACGTTACACCTCGCCAAATGAGAGTCCGCGCTGGCAGGTGAAAAGATGTGACAGGCTGCCTCCTCGTGTATCGGAGGGGACACCTGATGCAAGGCTTCTACCCTCCCTACAACCGGCCAGTGGGGGGCATGTGCGAGCAACGTTCAAGACAGGGGAGGGGAGAATTGGCACAACGGAATTGGGATGGGAGAAAAATAGAAAAAGAGGAGAAAAAGCGAAAATAAATAAAAAGGTTAACACTTCATTTGAGGTGGTACAAAGAAAGATGAAGTACCTACTGTAGGAACTAATGAGGAACTATATGTTAACACAGTCTGTTAGCTCTCAGATAGTACGTTCCGATACAACCAAAGTTAGAACAAAGGTGTGAACTCGTACAAAGTCAATGGATGTGATGCGAGCAAATATATATCTTCACAATGAATATGAAACAACACTGCTATGAATGCTCTTTAGCCTATAGATATTGAATGTGTTGAATTTATGTGTCTCGTTTTTGTAAACGTCAACAATGCAACTCCATTGAGACCAAAGTTACTATAGCTATACTAGTTAGCAACTGACGTGACTAACGTGAGACAGTATTTCTCTCTGCGTTTGTAGCTAAATGTACTGTTAGCGTTGTAGCTAAATGTACTGTTAGCGTTGTAGCTGAACATAGCGTTGTAGCTGAACTTACTGTTAGCGCTGTAGCTGAACATACTGTTAGCATTGTAGCTGAACATGCTGTTAGCGTTGTAGCTGAACATACTGTTAGCGTTGTAGCTGAACATACTGTTAGCGCTGTAGCTGAACTTACTGTTAGCGTTGTAGCTGAACTTACTGTTAGCGTTTGTAGCTGAACATACTGTTAGCGTTGGAGGTGAACTTACTGTTAGCGCTGTAGCTGAACATACTGTTAGCGTTGTAGCTGAACATACTGTTAGCGTTTGTAGCTGAACATACTGTTAGCGTTTGTAGCTGAACATACTGTTAGCGTTGTAGCTGAACTTACTGTTAGCGTTGGAGGTGAACATGCTGTTAGCGTTGTAGCTGAACTTACTGTTAGCGTTGTAGCTGAACTTACTGTTAGCGTTGTAGCTGAACTTACTGTTAGCGCTGTAGCTGAACATACTGTTAGCGTTGTAGCTGAACATACTGTTAGCGTTTGTAGCTGAACATACTGTTAGCGTTGTAGCTGAACATACTGTTAGCGTTGTAGCTGAACTTACTGTTAGCGTTTGTAGCTGAACATACTGTTAGCGTTGTAGCTGAACATACTGTTAGCGTTGGAGGTGAGCAGGTAGGAATTGTGGATTTGAGATGAAAACGAGGGGGAAACGAGAAGCCAGGTAATGGAATGACCTCGAGATCTAAATCCAGCTGCAGGGAGACGTCCCTGACCGCTGTCCCACCGTCCTGAGATATTCTGGACTAATGGGGTGAAACATCTGTGAAGGGCGGCTCCCAGCTCAAGACCCTGCAGATGGTACTCAGACACCGGCGGAGGTGAGACAGGCAGCTCAAGACCCTGCAGATGGTACTCAGGCACCGGCAGAGGTGAGACAGGCAGCTCGAGACCCTGCAGATGGTACTCAGGCACCGGCGGAGGTGAGACAGGCAGCTGAAGACCCTGTAGATGGTACTCAGGCACCGGCAGAGGTGAGACAGGCAGCTCAAGACCCTGCAGATGGTACTCAGGCACCGGCAGAGGTGAGACAGGCAGCCGAAGACCCTGCAGATGGTACTCAGGCACCGGCAGAGGTGAGACAGGCAGCTGAAGACCCTGCAGATGGTACTCAGGCACCGGCGGAGGTGAGACAGGCAGCTGAAGACCCTGCAGATGGTACTCAGGCACCGGCAGAGGTGAGACAGGCAGCTGAAGACCCTGCAGATGGTACTCAGGCACCGGCGGAGGTGAGACAGGCAGCTGAAGACCCTGCAGATGGTACTCAGACACCGGCGGAGGTGAGACAGGCAGCTGAAGACCCTGCAGATGGTACTCAGACACCGGCGGAGGTGAGACAGGCAGCTGAAGACCCTGCAGATGGTACTCAGACACCGGCGGAGGTGAGACAGGCAGAAATGCCCTGCAAGTTCCAACATCAACCTGGCTCCAAAACATTTTTTTTTATCTACTTTTTCTCCTCCTTTTTCTGTGATTTTTCTCCCAATTTACCTGATCTCGTGCCAATTCTCCCTCCCCTGTCCTGATCGTTGCTCACATATGCCCCCCAATGGTCGGTTGTAGGGAGGATAGAAGCCTTGCATCACGTGTCCCCTCCAGTACACGAGGAGGCAGCCTGTCACATCTTTTCACCTGCCAGCGCGGACTCTCATTAGGCGAGGAGTAACGTGTGGGAGGCTCACACTGCCCCGCCATTTTCCTGACTTTGCTGTGCAGGCGTCCCCCAACCGACCTGTAGGAGTCGCTGTTCACAACGACCAGACTACACCCTTCAACTTCCCACCCGCTAACTCTGCCAATTGAGTTAGTATGACGGCCGGCCCAAGCCGGAGGCAACGCCGACAGCCGGATTCGAACTCGGTGTCTCTTGCGTTGGTGACGAGTGCTCAAACCCACCTCTTCAATTTGGCCTTTAACCCCTAATTTTTCACTTTATATGCATATGTTGTGTCTGTCCACTATGTTTGTTAATTTGTCATGTTTGAATAATTATTTAATATATTATTATGTTAAGCTGCTATATATATTACTATACTCCTACTAGCCTATACTGTAATGCTATATTATCGTGTTATGCTAACCTGCATACTATACTAATCTGTGCTATACTGTCTATTTATCTTTTCTTTGTACAACTTTTTGAAGTGAAATATATTAGTAGAACTCTTTAATTCATTCGGCAAAGAGTTCCAGTTATAGCTGAGGTGCACCTTTGTTTTAAGGTGGTTTGTGCAAATTAATTGCAAATTAGGTGCTTATAATTGAATTTCCTTCTGCTGTCATCTGGACAGGGAAAAAACAACATCTGTATATTTGCTGGTAATACTCTGCATTTTGCTCTAAACAAAACAAATAAATTCTGTATTTCAGCTAACTCTTTAAATTTCAATAGTCTGGATTTAATAAATAATTTGTTGGTATGTTGCTATGGTTCTGAGTCTCAACAAATCAGATTTGGTGCCACTTTCGTCTGCAGTCTGAACGTAGCCCAACAAACTAACTTGGCTCCGCTGACAGGGAGTTGTCAGATTAAGTCACAGTACTAATGACACTAACAAACTAACTTGGCTCCGCTGACAGGGAGTTGTCAGATTAAGTCACAGTACTAATGACACTAACAAACTAACTTGGCTCCACTGACAGGGAGTTGTCAGATTCAGTCACAGTACTAATGACACTAACAGACTAACTTGGCTCCACTGACAGGGAGTTGTCAGATTGAGTCACAGTACTAATGACACTAACAAACTAACTTGGCTCCACTGACAGGGAGTTGTCAGATTGAGTCACAGTACTAATGACACTAACAAACTAACTTGGCTCCGCTGACAGGGAGTTGTCAGATTAAGTCACAGTACTAATGACACTAACAAACTAACTTGGCTCCACTGACAGGGAGTTGTCAGATTGAGTCACAGTACTAATGACACTAACAAACTAACTTGGCTCCGCTGACAGGGAGTTGTCAGATTCAGTCACAGTACTAATGACACTAACAAACTAACTTGGCTCCGCTGACAGGGAGTTGTCAGATTAAGTCACAGTACTAATGACACTAACAAACTAACTTGGCTCCGCTGACAGGGAGTTGTCAGATTGAGTCACAGTACTAATGACACTAACAAACTAACTTGGCTCCGCTGACAGGGAGTTGTCAGATTGAGTCACAGTACTAATGACACTAACAAACTAACTTGGCTCCGCTGACAGGGAGTTGTCAGATTCAGTCCTTCTGATCACTGTGGCCCTGAAGTAAAGTGTTACCAGTGATGCAAACAAACGGACAAAGATGGGGTCAGTTGACAGGGAGCTGTGAGAGCTACGTGTGTGTGCGGTCTGGTTTCATCCCGGAGGCGCAGGAAGCTGGGGTGGTGGTGGTGGGGGTCAAAGGTCAGAGGAGACAGGGGTTAACTTCATGACAGGATCCATCTCTCTGTTGCTGCTCAGTAACCAGCTCACTGCAGCTGGCCCGTGGCAAGGCCTGTGGAGGTCAGACTGTGGCTAGCTGGTGTGTGTGTGTGTGTGTGTGTGTGTGTGTGTGTGTGTGTGTGTGTGTGTGTGTGTGTGTGTGTGTGTGTGTGTGTGTGTGTGTGTGTGTGTGTGTGTGTGTGTGTGTGTGTGTGTGTGTGTGTGTGTGTGTGTGTGTGTGTGTGTGTGTGTGTGTGTGTGTGTGCATGCGTGTATATGTGTATATAAATGTGTGTATGTGTATCTGTGCGTGTATGTGTACAGTATGTGTATGTGTAGTGTGTACGTGTACCAGTATGTGTATACAGTATGTACCGTATGTGTGCCTGTGCGTGTGCGCGTGCGTGTGTGTATATGTGAGTTTACTGTAAGTGCAGTGGATACAGCCTTTGCGACACACTGAAGGACACTGTAGTTGTTTCCAGTCCGGCAGCTCTCTCTGTCCTCTGCCTCCTCTGCCTCCTCTCCTGTGGCCAGTGGCGTGTGTTGCTGAGACGGGCATAAATGACAGCTGGCACCATCCATTCCGAATAAGAGACAACGGACCCAGTACTTTGTTGGTGGTGTGAAAATATGCCATGCAAACATTACATATATCTTTGCGCATAGAATAAGGCATATATTATTGAAATTCGTTTTCTCTAACGAACGCCATCTATTTCTATATTTCATATAATTTCATATAAACTCCAGTAGGCTGACCCCGATTAGTCGAATAGTCGACTAATCGATCGAAAGGAGCCGTAGTCGACTGGCAACCTCTTAGTCGAATGCAAAAGAATTACACTTTTTTTTTATCATTCTTTCCAAAAGCAAAGAGGCCTAGAAGCGTGGCGAATGCTAATGGCGCGCATACCAGCAAGGCTATCTGCCTAAGTCAGAACATGGGCACAGAGCACTGAAAGAGGATTTCACCCATCTAACACACTAGACTAGACAAATATCAAGATGAATCCATCAGTGGACCAATTGCATGCTTTCGCAGAGGACAAGAAGCCTTCAGTCGACTCCTTCAGACATTAAGCACCCCCCACAGCCCAAATGAAATGATAAAACAAATATATATATATAATTTTTATTAAATTTTTATTAAATTTTTTTCCATTTTTTTCCATTTTTTGCCACTATGCAACTTGTGTGTTTCATATGCCGATTGCATTTAGTTGTTAAAGGATTATTCTTATCCTATGTATATGCAGCACCGTCATTTGATGGAGTTACTATTTAGTGTGTTTTGGAGACTTTGCTTTCTCCCCTTTGTTTTCCCCTATTATTGTGATGAATACCTTTTTATTGTGAAATAGATTTAGCGTGTTTTGGAGACAGAGATTTCTCCCCTTTTGTTTATCACCATCGTGTGCGTGTTCATTCAGCGACTCTGATTAAAGACGTCGTGCTTTATTCGAAAATCAACATCTGTTTCTCATCGTCTCTGTTCTGCACTGCACCTGGGTCCAACACACCGACCAAACCCTGACATACTGTTTTCTTTCGATTGCTTAAGCACAATTTTAACCATGATTTTGAAACAATTTTTTTTTACCACTACACACAATTAGCACAACCACACACACAATTAGCAGAACACCTGAGATAGTTTGCTAAATTAAACACTCTTGTAAAGACGATACACTAATAAAAACATATTTTGTTAACATATGAAACATATGACTTAATTCAGTTAGAACCAGTTACACACTGCTGTGAGAGAAAAAAAAAGTCACAAGAAATCAGATTTTGGTGCCACTTTCATCTGCAGTCCTGAATGTAGCCCAACAAACTAACTTGGCTCAGTTTACAGGGAGTTGTCAGATTGAGTCACAGTACTAATGACACTAACAAACTTACTTGGCTCCGCTAACAGGGAGTTGTCAGATTGAGTCACAGTACTAATGACACTAACAAACTAACTTGGCTCCGCTGACAGGGAGTTGTCAGATTGAGTCACAGTACTAATGACACTAACAAACTTACTTGGCTCCGCTAACAGGGAGTTGTCAGATTGAGTCACAGTACTAATGACACTAACAAACTAACTTGGCTCCGCTGACAGGGAGTTGTCAGATTGAGTCACAGTACTAATGACACTAACAAACTAACTTGGCTCCGCTGACAGGGAGTTGTCAGATTGAGTCACAGTACTAATGACACTAACAAACTAACTTGGCTCCGCTGACAGGGAGTTGTCAGATTAAGTCATACTAATGACACTAACAAACTAACTTGGCTCCGCTGACAGGGAGTTGTCAGATTAAGTCATACTAATGACACTAACAAACTAACTTGGCTCTGCTGACAGGGAGTTGTCAGATTGAGTCACAGTACTAATGACACTAACAAACTAACTTGGCTCCGCTGACAGGGAGTTGTCAGATTGAGTCACAGTACTAATGACACTAACAAACTAACTTGGCTCCGCTGACAGGGAGTTGTCAGATTGAGTCACAGTACTAATGACACTAACAAACTAACTTGGCTCCGCTGACAGGGAGTTGTCAGATTCAGTCCTTCTATCACTGTGGCCCTGAAGTAAAGTGTTACCAGTGATGCAAACAAACGGACAAAGATGGGGTCAGTTGACAGGGAGCTGTGAGAGCTACGTGTGTGTGCGGTCTGGTTTCATCCCGGAGGCGGGGGCGGTGGTGGGGTCAAAGGTCAGAGGAGACAGGAGACAGGAGACAGGGGTTAACTAACTTCATGACAGGATCCATCTCTCTGTTGCTGCTCAGTAACCAGCTCACTGCCAGCTGGCCCGTGGCAAGGCCTGTGGAGGTCAGACTGTGGCTAGCTGGTGTGTGTGTGTGTGTGTGTGTGTGTGTGTGTGTGTGTGTGTGTGTGTGTGTGTGTGTGTGTGTGTGTGTGTGTGTGTGTGTGTGTGTGTGTGTGTGCGCGTGTGTGTGTGTGTGTGTGTGTGTGTGTGTGTGTGTGTGTGTGTGTGTGTGTGTGTGTGTGTGTGCGTGTGTGTGTGTGTGTGTGTGTGTGTGTGTGTGTGTGTGGTGTGTGTGTGTGTGTGTGTGTGTGTGTGTGTGTGTGTGTGTGTGTGTGTGTGTGTGTGCATCTATATGCGACTGTATGTGCAGTCGACACAGCTTTGCACGCACTGAAGGACACAGGAGGTAAATATGTGTATACTATAGGGTGTGTCTGTACGCTTCAGCAGTGTGTATAATGTGTGTGTGTGCATGCATGCGTGTGTATATGTGTATGTGTACAGTATGTGTATGTGTGCATGTGCGTGTGTACAGTATGTGTATGTGTGCATGTGCGTGTGTGAGTGTGCGTGTGTGTATATGTGAGTGTACTGTAAGTGCAGTGGATACAGCCTTTGCGACGCACTGAAGGACACTGTAGTTGTTTTCTGGTCCGGCAGCTCTCTCTGTCTCTCTGTCTCCTCTGTCTCCTCTGTCTCCTCTGTCTCTCTGTCTCCTCTGTCTCTCTGTCTCATCTGTCTCCTCTGCCTGTTCTGTCTCCTCTGTCTCCTCTGTCTCTCTGTCTCTCTGTCTCTCTGTCTCTCTGTCTCCTCTCTCTCCTCTGTCTCCTCTGTCTCCTCTGTCTCCTCTGTCTCTCTGACTCCTCTCTCTCTGTCTCCTCTGTCTCTCTGTCTCCTCTGTCTCCTCTGTCTCTCTGTCTCTCTGTCTCTCGGTCTCCTCTCTCTCCTCTGTCTCCTCTGTCTCCTCTGTCTCCTCTGTCTCTCTGTCTCCTCTGTCTCTCTGTCTCCTCTGTCTCTCTGTCTCCTCTGTATCTCTGTCTCCTCTCTCTCTCTGTCTCCTCTGTCTCTCTGTCTCTCTGTCTCCCCTGTCTCTCTGTCTCCCCTGTCTCTCTGTCTCCTCTGTCTCTCTGTCTCCCCTGTCTCTCTGTCTCCCCTGTCTCTCTGTCTCCTCTGTCTCTCTGTCTCTCTGTCTCCCCTGTCTCTCTGTCTCCTCTGTCTCTCTGTCTCTCTGTCTCCTCCTTCTCTCTGTCTCCTCTGTCTCTCTGTCTCTCTGTCTCCCTGTCTCTCTGTCTCCTCTGTCTCTCTGTCTCCCCTGTCTCTCTGTCTCCCCTGTCTCTCTGTCTCTCTGTCTCCCTGTCTCTCTGTCTCCTCTGTCTCTCTGTCTCCCCTGTCTCTCTGTCTCTCTGTCTCTCTGTCTCCCCTGTCTCTCTGTCTCCTCTGTCTCTCTGTCTCCTCTGTCTCTCTGTCTCCCCTGTCTCTCTGTCTCTCTGTCTCTCTGTCTCTCTGTCTCCCCTGTCTCTCTGTCTCCTCTGTCTCTCTGTCTCCTCTGTCTCTCTGCCTCCTCTGCCTGTGGCCACTGGCATGAGTTGCTGACATGTACAGCAGCCGGGGGACAAGAGAGTTCCGTCTCACCGCTCCTGCTGTTCAGCTGCCAGAGAAAAGGTGACCGGCTGGGATTTCTTCACCACTTCTATACACAAACGTTGTGTGTATGTCTCCACTAACACACATACCGCTACCGAACACAGTGGAGAGGAAGAAGGTTCTGTTCTGTTCTCTACATTTACATTTACATTTTGTCATTTAGCTGACGCTTTCATCCAAAGCGACTTACACGTTTTGTACGACAAGTCAGTAGAAGGGTACAACTCTATCAGCTGAGTAACAATGTTCATTAAGTGCTCAGGCTTGAGTGCTACAGTGTTGAGTGTACGTTAGTAAATTAGGAAGAGTGCATGACAATAAGAAGGTTAGTGTGTTTTTTTTCTTTTTCATTTCAGATATTGATTGAAGAAGTGTGTCTTTAGTCGACGGCGAAACATTGGTCGGGTTTCGACTGTCCTAAATGTGGGGGGAAGTTCGTTCCACCATTGTGGGGCAAGGACCGAGAATAGGCGGCTTCTCTTCGATGACCCTCTCGGAGCTCAGGTAGGAGTGGGTCTGAGGCGGCCAAAAGATGCAGAGCGTAGGGGTCTTGAAGGTGTGTAGTTAGAGACCATTGACTGGAGGTAGGCAGGAGCGGTTCCTTTGCCGCACGGTATGCTAGGTCGAGGGCCTTGAAGTGGATTTGTGTGGCAATGGGGAGCCAGTGCAGGTCTCTAAGAAGTGGGGTGACATGGGCTGACTTCGGTAGGTTTGAGATCAGGCGGGCAGCTGCGTTCTGAATGAGTTGAAGAGGCTTGGTGGCAGTGATCAGAAGGCCAGAAAGCAGTGCATTGCAGTAGTCGAGCAGGAGAAGACTGTTAATTGGATGAGGAGTTGGGTGGCTTCTTTTGTCAGAAGGGGCGGATCCTTCTGACGTTGTTGCTGCGATGTGAGCGGAGAAGTTCAAGGACAACACCAAGGTTCTTGGCAGTCGTTGACACGGCCACAGCTACAATCTCCACTGTGATGGAATGGTCGGTCAGGATGGAGGATTTGGCCGGCAGGTGAAGCAATTCTGCTTTGCTTAGGTTCAGTTTGAGTTGGTTGGTCATCATCCAGGCGGAGATGTCAGACAGACAGGGATCCGCTCAGAGATGTGGATATCTGAGGCAGGAAAGGAGAGAAAGAGTTGAGTATCATCGGCATAGCAATGATACGAGAAGGCATGAGAGGTGATAATGTTACCCAGAGATTGGGTGTAGAGGGAGAAGAGGAGGGGTCCAAGGACCGAGCCCTGGGGGACACCCTTCCGACAGGGTCCCTCTCCATGACACTTGGTAGGAGCGGTCGCTGAGGTATGATGTCAGCCATGTCAGCGCAGAGCCAGCCACTCCCATTCCTGCGAGGGACGCAAGGAGGATCTGATGGGTGACTGTGTCGAAGGCTGCAGACAGGTGATTGACAATTCCTTAAGCCTCCACGCACAGTGACAGGTATATTAGTGGCTGTTGGGAGGGTAGGAGAGATTAGCCGGATTGCTACCAAACTGTCGTGGTCGGCTTGAATCCGGTCAGGAGGAGGAGAGTGTGGGGGATAGGTACGAGGCACATTGTGGTGTCAGAGTAGCAGGGAGAAAGGTGAAGTTGGGGAGGAAGAGAGGCAGAGAAATAGCAGTGTGGGAGGGAAAGGAAACATTTTCAGGGCGGATTATTAGATAGGATAATGGTCTACTTAGCACTAGATGGGTCGGTTCCCTCCTCGGAGAACTCCAGGACGAAAACTCCACATCTTCGTCGGTCGTCAGCGCTCAAACAACATGCATTTAAATCACTATGTACTAATAATGTCCCACACCTGTGGGAACCTGGCCTCTGACCGGTGATAGCTCTAACTAGCAGGACAATGCCACATGCGGCTTGAGTCATGCCCAGACTATGACTGGTGGGGTGAAACTCAGCTGAATGTTATAGATTTAGGATTAAACAACAATACTCAAAAGTCACTTACTTCCCTCACACTGTTTAATCGGCTTTAGTGTAGCTTCCCTCTGCTCTGTTCTGTTCTCGACTCTTCTGTTCTGTTCTCTTCTGTTCTGTTCTGTTAGCAGGCGTATCTTCTATGACACGTACCCGGCGCTGCCAGAGAACACAATCACTCACCAGTGACATCAACGACGCCGGACCAGAATTCCTCCGCGCAGGCCAGAATTACCCGGCACGGGCGGTGTTCGTTAAATCAAAGCCTTCCTTTATTAGACTCGCCACTGGTCCAATTGACTAGATAATTGGTAAATTGAATGGATGTATGGACCCCCTGGTTGCTTGTATGGACCCCCTGGGTTGCTGTGGTATTTTTCGCAGTGGCCGCTTTATGGAGTCCATCACTAGATCTAAGCTCTGCAATTTGTCAACGGAGTGGGAACTCATCTCGAGAACCCGGGCCCACTCATTACTCCTCTCTAGACTGTTTTCATTTCCCATTTGAACCTCGTTTGTCTCTCAAACTCTCCTCTCCTCCTCTTGGGGGTTTGTCCGTCCGAGACAAGGAAGCATGAGCTGATTGCTTTTTTAAACAAGATGATATGGAGGGAGTGAAGTGTTTAACCGGTCCATCTGTCACGCCGTGTTCCGCTGAGGGGGTGGGGGTGGGGTGGGGGTGGACAAAAACAGGCTAGATGCTCAGCTCCTCGCCGCGGATGCTCTTCGACTTCTCCTCCCGCCTCCCCGGAGAACCGACATGCAGAGCGACAAGGGGGACAGAAGAGTGAATACATTTACATGCACATTAGTAATCTGGAGAGTAGCTGCGGCGAGGTTGTGGACGTGGTCAGGTTTTTATATGAATCTGATGTGTTATAGATGAGTCATGGGTCATTTAGTCACCTGCATTTCCCCAAGGGGATCAATAAAGGAATATCGTATCTTATTTTATCATGGGGGATATTGTAAAAAGGAGTATTGCCATTGATAGGGACATTTGCCAGCACACTTATCTCTCTCTCTCTCTCTCTCTCTCTCTCTCTCTCTCTCTCTCTCTCTCTCTCTCTCTCTCTCTCTCTCTCACCCTCTCTCTCTCTCTCTCTCTCTCTCTCTCTCTCTCTCTCTCTCTCTCTCTCTCTCTCTCTCTCTCTCTCTCTCTCTCTCTCTCTCTCTCTCTCTCTCTCTCTCTCTCCTTCTAACACATACACATGCACACACACACATGTACAGTTGACAGTAGCCTTTACTCATATCTCTCTATCTCTCTCTCTCTCTCCTTCTAACACATACACATGCACGCACACGTGTACAGTTGCATAGACATACAGTAGCCTTTACTCATATATCTCTACCCCTCTCTCTCTCTCTCTCTCTCTCTCTCTCTCTCTCTCTCTCTCTCATCTCTCTCTCTCTCTCTCTCTCTCTCTCTCTCTCTCTCTTCTCTGTCTTTCTATCACAAACACATACACACATACACACACAAACACGCACTTTACCCTTCTTTACCCCACGTTACCCTTCTGTCCACATAGCCTTCTCATATAGTCTGCATATCATATCTATAACTCATAGGCTGTGTCAAGGTACCACTTTGCACCTTGACATCTACAGCCTGTGAGTTATGATGATGATGATATATTTTGTCTACTCCCCCGTATGAATACTTTGTTTGCTTGCTGTTCTACAGAGATCCAGCCTATAGGGCTGTAGGCATCGCTGTAACCCAGGTCTCTCCGTGTCGTGAGTCGTGACACATCATTCTTCCGGTAAACTCGATTCCTAATCAAAGGCTCTGTTGTCCGCAAATGGGATGAGGTGTTTACATACATTTATTTACATTTAGTCCATTTAGCTGAACGCTTTTATCCAAAGCGACTTACACGTTTTGTACAACAAGACAGCAGGAAGGGTACAACTGAACACTTATTGAAAATGGGGGGGGGGGGGGGGGCAGGTGGCGCACGGGAGATTACGTTCGTCACCAACACCGGGAGACACTAGGATTCGCCTGTTCGAATCCAGCTCCGGCGTTGCTATCAGCTTGGCTGGCCTCTCACCACTGATACAATTGGCTGTATCAGGGGGTGGGAAAGCTGAAGGGTGGGTCCTGGGGCTTGTGGACAGCGACCCCTACAGTTCGGTCGGGGCGCCTGCCTCAGCGAGGGTTGGAACTGAGGAGAGATAGTGTGGGCCTCCCACACGCTACACTCTCCCCGGTGAGAACCCTGCGCGGCCAGGTTGGCCTGCCCCAGGCTGCACATGCGTCGGAGGAAAGCATGTGACAGTCTCCGGTCTCCCGGACCAACAGTAGGGGAAAGTACGCGACAACCAGGAAGGGTGGGAGAAAAATCGGGAAAAAGGAGGGAAGAAAGATAAAAAAAAAAAAAAAAAAAAATGGGGGACCCTGATGTAAACCAGACAAAACGTCTTTCTCTGGTCTGCATCCCTTAACAATGTGTGTATGAGCCGTACTGTATTGTACCCATTCTGCAATCTGTTAATACAATTTTCATTCAATCAATCAATCTGCATGGTAAAGTTTTAATTCTGAGCTGAGTAACAATGTTCATCAAAGTGTTGAGTGTTACAGTGTAGGTTAGTATATTAGGACAAGTGCATGACAGTAAGGTAGTTAGGGTTAGAGTTAAAAAAAAAATATATATATAATAATAATTTCATTCATTGGAGCGTAACAGTAAGAAGCATTTTGTATAAAAGTATCTGTACTTCTGTATGGACAACTATTAAAGAAACTTGAAACTTGAACTTGAAACTCAGATAATGATTGAAGAAGTGCGTCCGACAAGTACTTGGATGTATCGGATGAGTGTTTGTCACGGAAGGTGCACATCGCTGCTGTCGGGACAAAACCTCATAACTCCAAAAACCCAACTTTTCAGCAGATGAAAAAAACTAACACAGATTTGAGGGTGAATAGAGTTAGGAGGTTTAGACAGATGATCGGTTAATGCTTTCCCATTGTTTAAACTTTGTAAAACCCACACACACATATGGAGGATGATCTACGGAGTTGAATTATATAATAAAAAAAAATTCAAAAATGGAGTTATGAGGTTTTGTCCCGACAGCAGCGACATGGACCATGTTCGTAACAAAGTACAACAGGGGACTTACTTATACATAGTGTGGCAGAGGAGAGGAGAGGAGATATGTGTGGTTCCCCTCTTTGTAAGTCTGTGCCCATATTAGGAGTTTCCGGTGACGAATCAGGCCGAATCCCATATATGGAGTAACAACACCACAATGGCTCGGGAGGTAGAGCGGTCGTCTGGTAATCCGGAGGTTCCCGGTTTGATTCCCGCTCCTCCCGGGCAGCCTGTCGATGTGTCCTTGAGCAAGACACTTAACCCCTAATTGCTTCCGATGAGCAGGTCGGCACCTTGCGTGGTCGCCTCCGCCGTCGGTGTGTGAATGTGTGAGTGCATGGGTAAAAATGTGAGGAACAAATTGTAAAGCGCTTTGGATAAAAAGCTGCTATATAAATGCAGCCATTTACCATTTACCTGTGTCCTTATTCGCTCATTACTGTGCTGATTGGAGAGGGAGGAAAAGGGTGAACAGACAGAGGAAGATTGGATAACCTTAACCGGCAAATCCCTGGTGGACACGAATAGAAAGAACACTAGCGCACTGTGTATGATCCGTCTTGGAAGGAGGACCCTGCTGTGTGCTACTACTGTACCCCTGCCTGTCTGACCACCCCCTCTGTGTATGACCCCTGCCTGTCTGACCACCCTCCTCCACGCCCCTCCCTGGACCGTCCAAGAACCCGCCTCCGTGTACCGAACACCACTACTGCACCTCGACCGCTCTACTGGACTGTGGACCGGAGTTTGCTGTGTGCATTAAAACCCCTTCCTTCCCTCCCACAAACGAAAATAAAGCATTTGATTTTCATTTCTCTGGTTGTGGGACTTGAACAGGAAAGAGGGCTGCAGCCTCTTTGTAGTGTGAATCCAGTGTTTTAGAAGGTGCTCTTTGGATAAAGGGGAGCCAGTTGAAAAAACAAAGAAGTTCCAGGCACTCTTCAAGTATATAAAAAAGCTTTAATTAGTTGCTTAGTTCATAATAGAACAATTAAAAAACCAACATGTTTCAGCCTCTCTATCGGCCTTCTTCAGGGCATACTGGTTGTGGGACCATGAATGTAGGGTTTTGAGTCACGTGAACACCACAACCATTACAACCACACAAGTGTGTCAAAGTATAGGCTATGGTCTTTTGAAGCCAACAGGGCTTCATTTTTCTGCTCTACTGCGACGCCGTGTCACGCCGTGTAATGGTATTTCAGCGCGGCTAAAGTGGAACATTTCCTGACGAGATCAGGATCTGAGTCCTCAGAGGCTGGTGAACAACCGCTGGGGCAGGCACTCACAAACGGCCAATCAGATTCCAAATCCGACCCCACGGCCGCGTTCAAAACAGCGAGTGTCAATTTATGCTGTCGGGGAGCCACTTTGCGCCCCTCGATGCAAAGAAGATTCTATTTTCTTCTTCTGTCTGGAGTCCACGTCACGGTTTACAAACCGGGGGAAGTGCAATAACGCAGCGATACACAGAACGTATTGTGTTGTATATTGGTATGCAAATCTCGTGTTTTGTATGATGTTGTTGTATATTGTGATGCATGGGAAGCTTTATCTGATGCAAAGCAATTTTCCTTTGGCAGACAATAAAGCGCTCATCTCATCTCGCCTGCCTCGGTGTCTCCTGATATCCCAGCGATCATAATCTGTGTCTCTAATAGTCAGGATATTAGCTCGTCCCGGCGTTTCACATGCACCAACTCGGACAGAATACTAAAGTGTCCCGAATAACATTGAAATATTGACAAGCTTTTTTTTATATAAAACTACACCCAAGCGGTTACGATGCTGATAATCCAAACCCACGGAAGCAAACACAGATAGATAGATAGATAGATAGATAGATAGATAGATAGATAGATAGATAGATAGATAGATAGATAGATAGATAGATAGATAGATAGATAGATAGATAGATAGATAGATAGATAGATAGATAGATAGATAGATAGATAGATAGATAGATAGATAGATAGATAGATAGATAGATAGATAGATAGATAGATAGATAGATAGATAGATAGATAGATAGATAGATAGATAGATAGATAGATAGATAGATAGATAGATAGATAGATAGATAGATAGATAGATAGATAGATAGATAGATAGATAGATAGATAGATGGATAGATGGATAGATGGATAGATGGATAGATGGATAGATGGATAGATAGATGGATAGATGGATAGATGGATAGATAGATAGATAGATAGATATTTTTGTCCACTTTTGTGGAAATTTGGCTTCACCATGGTTGCAATCAACAATACAACAATCAACACAGTACAAATACAGGCACAAAAGACATTGGCCCAAAAACAGCCCAATACATAGACAAAAGAAAGACAACAACAACAACAACAACAACAACAACAACAACAACAACAACAACAACAACAACAACAACACAGTCAGAGCTTCAGGTACCTAACCAGTACCATGGTTAAAATTAAAAGCTAATAATTCATCAGAGCATTGGCATGTGGAATGAAAGACATCTTAAATATGTTTTTCGGGGGCTAGAGGAACTCTATAGTGCCTTCCAGATGGAAGCTTGTCAGACTCACCATGAAGGGGACGCAAAGGATCAGACAATAATAGTATTCGCTGAGCCATGTCCCTATTCCGGAGTACATATAACTCAGACAATTGTTTTTGTGGTTTCCCTATAACTTTACTGGTCATGTTATACCCATCCTTGCCAGTTTGTTCTTATTCTTGGCCCCAATGTTATTTGTCATACAGAAATACAGAATACTTTGCATGAAATGTTTCTTTCTGTTTGGCTCCTGAGAGTGTGCTAGATAATAACAAGATAGTATAAATAAGTATAATACGTATAAAATAGGAAGTCAAGAAGTCAAGTAAAAACAAGTGTAAACAACAATTGTTCAGTATACCTCTATATACAGTACATTTACAGTACATGCTATACTATGTTATTTTATTTCATACTTATCTTGTCTTGCACAGTCTCTGGAGCGTAACAGTAAGAAGCATTTTGTATAAAAGTATTCTGTACTTCTGTATGACAACTATTAAAGAAACTTGAAACTTGAAACTACATCTGGGCCCTGTTTCTTGTACCTGGATAACTGAGTTAGCCGGATAACTTTAGCTGGATAACTGGGTTAGCCGGACTTTCCGGTTTCATGTACGTGGATTTTCCAAATCACCATGACAACATATCCAAAAGTTTGAGCCTGGTCGAAAGCAGAGTTCAAGTTCAAGTTAGCCTGAACTATCGCCACGCCCCCGCAAAGAAGTGACAGCCCATTTCCTGAAACTATTCCCACAGTCTACGATCTGCATTATACCATTCTGAATTACGTTTTTGTGCTCCATTCTTCCAGAGGGGGCTTTTGAAATGTAAAATAGACCCAAAATGCTGATATTAAATTCACTTTGTCCTAAATAATGCACGTTATATATACCGTGGCGACGGTGGCGCTCGCTCATGCGATGTACACATGATGTGGTTATTTTAATTGTAACTGGGATTAAGATGTCTGATGAGATGCGCTGTTTGACGGATTTGAGAAATTGAATGAGCCGTTGACGTCACATTAATGAATGAGGATAAAGAGATAAACTTCATTCAAAACAAAGGATATTCTAAACACGGGTCTCTCGTTCATTAATGTATAAACAATGAATTTATCCCATCTGGCCCAGTGGCCCAGCGGTAGTGCTCAAGCCTGCCAATCCAGCGACTGGGGTTCAAATCCCGGTGTTTCCAATATGATTTTTTTGAATATAATATTAATGATTATACGCCAAAGTAGCCTGGTTTTAAGTTAAAATATTATAAATCTACATGCATTGAGGATGTCATTCTTTATATAGCTCTCAACGTGCACCAAATTGAATTATTCCTATATTGCAAAAAGAAGGAAAAGACTAGGGTCTTGAACCCCGGTCGTCCGTGTGAAAGTCAAAAGAAGAACCCGTTACACCACAGAGAAGATAAGTAACAGATTGACTATACATCAATCAATGGGTAAGAGAGCCGTATCGTAATTCTGTATAACAGTTAACTAATAATTTTCGCTAGCAAGATCTCATTTGATTATTCAATCCAGCAGGCAAGTTTAAAGAAATATAATCTGATTGATTGAGGTAATGAGGGACTTAGAATTAGCCTATAGATAACGCATTTAACTTGTCGGCGAGGCGATTGAGCCGTATTGCAATCTGTCAATAAAGTCTTAAATCAATTAATCAATCAATGCCGTTGAGAATCAGGATCTCTGCCATCGATACGTGCTGGCTTTTCACCTAAAACGGCCGCGCGCATTTAGCCTGACTCGAGTTAACGAGACTGAATCCACCTTTGTGAAACAGGAAAATCCCGGCTTCGAACATCGGGTTAACTGAAGCTGGATAATGGACATCTTGATCGACTTAGTTGAACCACGTACATGAAACAGGGCCCTGGTACAACAAATTGTGAGGTATAGCTTAGCTTGTGGTGCCACCTTGTGGTGGTGAGGTGCAATAAGGAATAAGGAATGAGAGATGTGCAATTCCCTTACCAATAATATAAATATAAAATGTAAAGTGTAAAAGTGTAAAGTGTGGTAAAGTGGGTGCTACAGTGTGTTGTTTATTTAAAGTGAGTGTGTGTGTGCTGTGGGTGTGTTGATGGCCTGTTATTGTTCATTGTTCAATTGTTCATTGAGCATCCTGATGGCCTGGGGATAGAAGCTCCTTCTGAGTCTCTCTGTGCTTGCCATGAGACTCCGGTATCGCTTGCCGGACCGCAGCAGTTCAAAGAGGCAGTTGTTTTGGTGGCTGGAGTCTTTGATTATTCTCTTAGCCTTGCCCATGCACCGCTTGTTGTAAATGCCTTGGAGAGTGGGAAGCCCCCCTCCAATTGTGCGTTCGGCTGAACGGGCCACTCTCTGTAGTCTTTCTCCTCTATTCACATCCACATGTACACACTCACTTTAAACAAACACTCACGTTAGTTACCACTCCCTTTAATCACTTTAGACACACTTTATATTTATCTATTATTACAGAGATTGGCACTACATTAATACCTCATTTGCACGGTGCACCCTACCCTAAGCTTTTTACCTCATCTCCTTTCTGCATTGTACCTCACTGTTACTCATTTTACTCTGTATTGTATATTGTATATGTAGAAGGGTGGATTATCCCTGCTTATGGGAGTAGTAGTACACAGCCACCTGGTAGCAGGATACTATAGAATTGGATCTATATGTACCCCCGTCTTTGGCCCGGAACGTCGTTCTGGCGGGCGTGCAGCAGGAGTGGATGGGGCCCAGGATTTACTAACCTAGGGGATGGTACTCTGGTCTCCCTCACCTTCCAAGGCGGTCAGCAGTAGCTCCCCACACACTCTCACTTCCCCCAGTACCTCCGACAGCCCTCCCACACCCGGTGACTGTCAGTTCAATAGTGTTATTGGGCTTCCCTTTAAGCAGTACCCTTCCTTGACCACCTGTATAGACCCTTTAATTAATGTGCTGCGAATGGGGTGGAAGGGTTAAATAGTTATACCAGTCACAAGTATTGACCCAGGGGTTAGGTTAGCATATATGGAAGAAACAGACACACACACAGTGCTCCCAATTCTGTCTACTTTATATGAAGCCTGGTCAGTTTATCAGTTACAAGTTGTACTTCAGATTATTCAGATAGCACATATTCATAAACGGCACCGGGTGCTCTCACTGGTAATGTAGGGGAACACTATTCCCATCATAGGCACCGCATGCTCAATACATTAATAATAACCCCGCTTAGATTAGGGGAGACCCAGGCACAAAGTAGATGATTCATTGGGAATTCAAATAACAATAATAATAATACAAAAATACAAAAGAAACCAAGTAAATGTGGGCCCACGTTACCAAATAAAACCTACACTAAAGCCGGCTTATATTGTTTGGGGTACCCCTTAGACACTGGTCGTTAGCGTTCGCTTGAATGGACATTGCTGTGGGCACACGAGGTACCGTTCGTACTTAGCCAAGATGGCGGACCCACTCCTATCACCTCTCGTCCAGGTGACAAGATGGCGTCGGCCGATCCCGCGAGCACAGCCAGCGGGCTGGGGTGAACAGCATGGGCAGTGGTGAACTGGAGGAGCGTGCTGTGGTGGCGACCTCTGCTGGTTGGAAGAGGCGTCCTCAGCGGCGTCGGGGAGACATCCAGTGCGGCTGTTGTTTGATGCTGGCGTGCAAGCTAATACGGTTTGGCTACCCTAAACACAGCTAAACTGCGGGTCTGAGTGCACCCTCCTGCTATCGGTTGTACTACTAACGCAACGTAGCTGACTGTACCACCGGTCTTCAGCGCCGCGCGCCCGGTAGTCTACTGGAGTCAGATGGAGCCGTTAGCAGCATGCTAATACACCGCACACTTACTACTATAACCCGTTAACTATGGACGTTAGTCCTTCGTTCTGTATCGCTTACTCACACACTATCGCTGGTACTTCTAGGATAACACGTCAACTAGCAAGTACTTCTTATCACCCGTCGCTCTCCAACAGGGCTTTTCAACATCACTCCTTCAACGGGGCTCTTCCGGAGCACACGCCCGTTGCGACTGTTCATGGTCGAGTTCACTGCCGAAGAGAGCTTCCTGGTGCTCTGGCTCCCAGGTAATCCTCTCTTCCTCGTTGCTTCCCTCTCTCCTCCGCTCCACCTGCCACCACTGCCACCACTGCCACCACTGCCCCCTGCTGGCAACTGCAACTGATCCCACTATAGGACCACTTCAGCACGGGAGAAAGATGCCTCAATGTTATGTTAGTGATCCATAATGAAGCCGGAGAAGAGTAGCACCTCACCTCGTTATTAGACCGGGCGAGATATAAAAAAGAACACTTTATACACACACAGGGAAAGTAACAGTTTGTCAGCACTTCTGAATACTTAGCAGAATATTCAGGATGCTACATATATATTATGTATATTGACTTTACTTACTTTTTACTTACTTCTTAATGACTTTTTTTTTTACTTACTTTACTTTTACTGTATGTAGCACACTCTCAGGGGCTCATACAGAAACAAGCATTTCATCATAAAGTATTCTGTATTTTGTTGTGACTAATAATGAACAAACTTGAACTTGAACTTGAAACTATTCTCTCGCTTAGTCCGTATGAAATCCATTCTTTTTCATTTTCGACCCTAACGCTCGCCCACCTCTCTCCAGGAAAACGCCTGCCAGGCGGAGGGCCGCGCGCGCCGGTGTGTGTGTTCACGGGCAACAAAACCCCCCGAAATTGAACCGTCCATTCCGATTAGGATGCGTGTCAGCGCGGAACGCGCATTGAATGGGAAAATACTTAGGGACCCATGAGGCTTGGCAGTGTCGAACCAGGGCGCGGCATATTGAGGACAATGTTGTCGAAACGTCAATAGTGATTTGACTTTGAATTTGCGCCAGCTACCTGCCCCCCCCCCGCTCGAATCTCTGAGTCCTTCTGTTTACCCCCGACGTCAGAGGGCCTGTTGAGTCAGCCGGCAACATGTCAAGAGCGGGGAATTGGAAAGCGTTACATTTCCTCAACCATCTGACGGATATAGTGTCACGGTGGGCTGTTCGATGTTGATTGTGGCATCATCAATGTGGGATTAGAGGATGACGAACTGAAAAAAGAAAAAGGGGGAGGAGAGCCAACAATTGCGTACGTGGAATGAATTGCACTGTTGTAACACGTGTTCACCAAGAATAAGAGATCAATGTGTTGGCCCAATATGTTGTATGATATTCAGTGTGATGGTCAATGTCAGAGGATATTTGGATCACTTGATCTTTAAGGTCCCAGGTATTATGGGTGTGCTTAGGGGTGTTCCTAACCCTCAGGGTGGGATCTGTGCCTCGTGGAGAGATGGCTGCTAGTGTGTGAGTAGGAAGGAGGGATTGCCTTGCCTCCTAATACAGTCTACAACACTCAAGTCAACGACAGACTTGAGAACTAGAGACTCATATCACTGGACTATCTTGTATTTGTACTTTTTATACTATACTGTATTGTATTTGTATTTATATTTTATATTGTATCTATAGTGGATATACTGTAGATACTGGACTGTATAGTAATGTGAAGCTCTGCCCGCCATCCCCCCCCCCCCCCCCCCCCCCCCTATGCTGCTTTGACACCCGAATTTCCCCAAGGGGATTACTAAAGGATCATCTTATCTTAGTTCAGCTGCAGACAGTTTTTTTCCCTATTGGATTACTTTTGTTCTCTTTTCCGTTTGGGATGTGGATCGACACACTTTATACAACCAAGGGTTTGATTTGGCTTTGATACATACTACTGACTCTACTCAATGCTGACAGGACTGTTCTTATGTAACGCTATGGCTTGATATGATTTCCTTGCACCTTGCACTACAATGCCTCATGTGTGCTCCTTTTGTTCAACACAACATTTTGAATGTGACACTTTTCCAGTTTCTCTCATCTTTACTTCTGGTTTATTTATTATTCCGAGCTTGTTACCCTGTACCTTAGAAGCCCCCTCCTTCCATTAAGAGAGCCCCCCCCCCATTCCCTTCAGAGGGCCCCCCCCTTCCATTCAGAGAGCCTCCCCCTCCCATTCAGAGACCCCACCCCCTTCCATTCAGAGAGCCCCCCCTTCCATTCAGAGAGCCCCCCCTTCCATTCAGAGAGCCCCCCCCCTTCCATTCAGAGAGCCCCCCCCCTTCCATTGATTGAAAATTGTATTAACAGATTGCAGAATGGGTACAATACAGTACAGCTCAATACACACAATTGTTACGGGGATGCAGACCAGAGAAAGACTTTCATCTTGTTTACATCATGGTCCCCGTCCAAAGCAGTATTCTAAAAGAAAATAGCAAAATTATTATTATTCACATTTGTAATCTTCAAAAATAGCTATACAAACAATTTTCTTAAAAACCAAAAGCGAACGACTCATTCTTAAATGTATATCAGCGTTGTTCTACAAGTTAACCCCGACAATAGAAATACACCTCCTTTTAATCCCTTTCTTAGCTTCTTGAACAGTACATTTACAAATGTCTCTCAAATCATATTTTCTTTCATGTATTGAAAAAAAAATACCTTTGCACACCGTCCGGGAGTAACTTTGCTTTAGCTCTGTACATTATTTGCATCATTTTGAAATAAACCAAATCATACAATTTCATAACATGTGACTTTATAAACGGGGGGATTGAAGCTTCCATTCAGAGAGTCTCCCCCCTTCCATTCAGAGAGTCTCCCCCTTTCCATTGAGCCTCCCCCCTTCTATTCAGAGAGTCTCCCCCCTTCCATTGAGCCTCCCCCCTTCTATTCAGAGAGTCTCCCCCGTTCCATTGAGCCTCCCCCCTTCCAGTCAGAGAGTCTCCCCCCTTCCATTGAGCCTCCCCCCTTCCATTGAGCCTCCCCCCTTCCATTGAGTCTCCCCCCTTCCATTCAGAGAGCCCCCCCTTCCATTCAGAGAGTCTCCCCCCTTCCATTGAGCCTCCCCCCTTCCATTCAGAGAGCCTCCCCCTTTCCATTGAGCCTCCCCCCTTCCATTCAGAGAGTCTCCCCCTTTCCATTGAGCCTCCCCCCTTCCATTCAGAGAGTCTCCCCCGTTCCATTGAGCCTCCCCCCTTCCATTCAGAGAGTCTCCCCCGTTCCATTGAGCCTCCCCCCTTCCATTCAGAGAGTCTCCCCCCTTCCATTGAGTCTCCCCCCTTCCATTTAGAGAGCCCCCCTTCCATTCAGAGAGCCCCCCCCTTCCATTCAGAGAGCCCCCCCCTTCCAGTCAGACGCGCGGCCTCTCTCTGATCACAGCGGCCCACCACTGCTCTCTGTGTGTCACTCCGCCAGACTGATGTATTTACAAAAACTCTCACCTGAGATTCGATATTAAATTGCCACTAATGGAACCGGACGCCCGCGGCCACAGGATTTATGATGTTTTGCCGGGAGCAGGGCGATATTCCGGATGACATTAAATAAAAGGCGTCCGGGTCTCGGTCGCGGCTCACATCAATCATACTCCGGGAGTCAGGACCCGTCAGCTCGGATTAGGAGAGGAGACCAGCTGGCTTCATTACACAACCACACTCCCAGCGCGCCCTCTGACCTCTGTTGTCACAGGTTGACGCTACATGTGTATGTGCGTGCGCGGTACATGTGTATGTGCGTGGTACATGTGTATGTGCGTGTGTGGTACATGTGTCTGTTCATGTGTGTTTACATGCATGCTCTATATATGTACTACTAAAGACGCGTGGCGGTTATTTAAATATTCAACTATTCAAAATGATGTCGTCGGCGTTCGACTACTGTGCCGATGGTTTCGTGTTGAATGCACCGATTCAGCCCACCTGATTTGAGTAGTTTTTAGGTTTTTTTGAGTTATTTCAATACATTTAACAGATTGGCAGATTTGGTTTCCTTGATTATTTGATTCGTCAATGGCAAACAGTTGCAAGTATCATCATTTGTCATGATATATATATATCTGTATATCTGTATGTTGTGTATGTCATAAATGTCATTATGAATTGAAAATGGGGGACCCTGATGTAAACAAGACGAAAGTCTTTCTCTGGTCTGCATCCCCTTAACAATTGTGTGTATTGAGCCGTACTGTATTGTACCCATTCTGCAATCTGTTAATAACATTTTCAATCAATCAATCAATCAATCAATCAATCAATCAATCAATCAATCAATTTTTTAGTGAAGGTGAAATGTACCAACACTCCTCTCTCCACGTCATGCGGTCAGTAAACTACAGTAAACGACAGTAAACTACAGTAAACTACAGCCCTCAGACTCTGCTGTCCGCCTCCGCGAACAACGTCCGGTCCAGTTGTTCCACATCGGAAGGTAAAGCTCACGGAAGCCTAAATGAAGCTGCATGATGACTTTGCAGGTTTCCTTTATGGTTTGTGTGTGTGTTTGTTTCTGCGCGTGTGTGTCTGTGCATGCGTATATAAATATTTAATGTATTTTGTGTCTTTGGTAATAAAGCATGACAGCTGTGTTTTGGCAGAACCGGCTGGGGGTCCGAAGACTACGATTGGCTGGGGGTCTGAAGACTAGGATTGGCTGGGGGTCTGAAGACTAGGATTGGCTGGGGGTCCGAAGACTAGGATTGGCTGGGGGTCTGAAGACTACGATTGGCTGGGGGTCTGAAGACCACGATTGGTTGGGGGTCTGAAGACTAGGATTGGCTGGGGGTCTTAAGACTACGATTGGCTGGGGTTCTGAAGACTAGGATTGGCTGGGGGTCTGAAGTCTACGATTGGCTTGGGGTCCGAAGACTACGATTGGCTGGGGGTCCGAAGACTACGATTGGCTGGGGGTCTGAAGTCTACGATTGGCTGGGGGTCCGAAGACTACGATTGGCTGGGGGTCCGAAGACTACGATTGGCTGGGGATCCGAAGACTACGATTGGCTGGGCATCTGAAGGCTACGATTGGCTGGGCATCTGAAGACTACGATTGGCTGGGGGTTCCGAAGACTACGATTGGCTGGGGGTTCCAAAGACTACGATTGGCTGGGGTTCCGAAGACTAGGATTGGCTGGGCATCTGAAGAATGCCTGCAGCTACTATACGGTAACGGAGGACCGGTGTGACCTTAGCGCTGCTCTGTAAATTCCACAGCTATTTGTCTGTGTCGTAAAGATTACACTTTAACAGCAGATGATGGTTGATAAACAGTAAAGCCTCATAAACATCTGCACCTCCGGTATAAACGCTATATATGCTGAGAGTGTAGGAAATATTTGATAAAGGAGGAGAAAAGAAACCTTATCCCTGAGCATCAGCCCTGGCTTTAATAGAGTTGAACTTCAATGTGATTGACTGCGGGAAAACGAGTTTAGGAGCTGGATGTTGATACTAGGAGCTGTATGCTGATACTAGGAGCTGGAGGCTGATACTAGGAGCTGGAGGTTGATACTAGGAGCTGGATGTTGATACTAGGAGATGGAGGCTGATACTAGGAGCTGCAGGTTGATACTAGGAGCTGGATGTTGATACTAGGAGCTGGAGGCTGATACTAGGAGATGGAGGCTGATACTAGGAGCTGCAGGTTGATACTAGGAGCTGGATGTTGATACTAGGAGCTGGAGGCTGATACTAGGAGCTGCAGGTTGATACTAGGAGCTGGTGGCTGATACTAGGAGCTGCAGGTTGATACTAGGAGCTGGAGGCTGATACTAGGAGATGGAGGCTGATACTAGGAGCTGGTGGCTGATACTAGGAGCTGGAGGCTGATACTAGGAGATGGAGGTTGATACTAGGAGATGGAGGTTGATACTAGGAGCTGGAGGCTGATACTAGGAGCTGGAGGTTGATACTAGGAGCTGGAGGCTGATACTAGGAGCTGGAGGTTGATACTAGGAGATGGAGGCTGATACTAGGAGCTGGAGGCTGATACTAGGAGCTGGAGGCTGATACTAGGAGCTGGATGTTGATACTAGGAGCTGGAGGCTGATACTAGGAGCTGGAGGTTGATACTAGGAGCTGGAGGCTGATACTAGGAGCTGGAGGCTGATACTAGGAGCTGGAGGCTGATACTAGGAGATGGAGGCTGATACTAGGAGCTGGAGGCTGATACTAGGATCTGGAGCAGAGGGTCTCAGCCACGAAATGTTTCCTCAAATGTCGAGACATTAGACCTTCCATTTGTGTTGTGACGGATACTGTGGCACTGCACCATTCTACCCAGTGAACTGTGGAGAGGCACTGGGAGGCAGATGGATGGAGGAAATTAGAGAGAGAGAGAGAGAGAGAGAGAGAGAGAGAGAGAGAGAGAGAGAGAGAGAGAGAGAGAGAGAGAGAGAGAGAATGAGAGTGAAAGAGAGAGTGAAAGAGAGGGAGAGAGAATGAGAGTGAAAGAGAGAGAATGCGATTATATATTATGTGTGTGAGCGAGGGAGTGACTGAGTGAGTGAGGCGGAGTGGGTGTATTGAGGAGACAACGTCGTGGGGAGACGATTGCTTTTAGTCTCTCCCAAATCCAAAAACCAGAGTGCTTATTAAGATTCCAACTTGTGATGTCATCAGGTCTAAAGTCTGACAACGAATCGGCTAATAAAATAAAGACTCTTAGAGACGACGCTGAGAGAGACACCCAGGAGAACGTTCTGGAAATCACTTATTAGAAATGAAATCGGTTCTCCTCCAGAGAGTCCCGGCTGTACTGCGGCTCCCCCACCCCCCCCCCCCCCCCCCCCCCCCCTACAATCAGTCCAGCATTCATGTTCTCCAAACGGTGTGACTACGGTAAAACATAGAACCGCCCCCCCCCCCTCCCTTCCCCTCCCCTCCCCTCTCTCCCGCGACACCACCGTGATTTGCCGGCGGTTGCTGATGGAGTGGTGGAATAATGAATAGGAGCGTGCCGGCCGAAATGGCGGGTGGAAACGCACGTGCGCTCCTGGGCTCCCGCGGCCTCCAGACACACGGGGCGTTAATGGAGGCACTCCGTCTGGCGCCCCGCAGCCACCTCTGAACCCGCTGCTCGCCAACATCATGGGAGGCGGCGGCGGCCGTCGGCCCGGTAACGGGAGCACCGGGAGCAGCAGGCACCTGCTGGCCTGCTAAGTGGCCTACATGCCACAAACAACCCCCAATTTTTTTTTTAAATACCATAATATATCAAATACTTTGAAAATGGACAAATGGTAAATGGCTGCATTTATACAGCGCTTTTATCCAAAGTGCTTTACAATTTGTTACTCACATTTTTACACATTCACTCACACATTCACCGATGGCGGAGGCGACCACGCGAGGTGCCGACCTGCTCATCGGGAGCAATTTAGGGGGTTAAGTGTCTCGCTCAAGGACACTTCGACACGCTGCCCGGGAGGAGCGGGAATCGAACCGGGTACCTCCGGATTCCCAGACGACGGCTCTACCTCCTGAGCCACTGTTGCCCCTATTTATTCTTTCTGTTACCCTTCGAGGGTTGACCTTTTGACCTGCCTGGTTAAATAAAGGTTAAATAAATACAAATTAAACACTGACTTCATCCTTCAGAAGCTCTGACTTCATCCTTCAGAAGCTCTGACTTCATCCTTCAGAAGCTCTGCCTTCATCCTTCAGAAGCTCTGACTTCATCCTTCAGAAGCTCTGCCTTCATCCTTCAGAAGCTCTGCCTTCATCCTTCAGAAGCTCTGCCTTCATCCTTCAGAAGCTCTGCCTTCATCCTTCAGAAGCTCTGCCTTCATCCTTCAGAAGCTCTGCCTTCATCCTTCAGAAGCTCTGACTTCATCCTTCAGAAGCTCTGCCTTCATCCTTCAGAAGCTCTGCCTTCATCCTTCAGAAGCTCTGACTTCATCCTTCAGAAGCTCTGCCTTCATCCTTCAGAAGCTCTGCCTTCATCCTTCAGAAGCTCTGCCTTCATCCTTCAGAAGCTCTGACTTCATCCTTCAGAAGCTCTGACTTCATCCTTCAGAATCGCTGACTTCATCCTTCAGAAGCTTTGACTTCATCCTTCAGAAGCTTTGACTTCATCCTCTGGTACTGGGCTGCTCACTAAGGTCTAATGTGGGCAGTATGCATGCCCGCCTCTCTTGGCTTAACGTTGACAATACATTGTCTTTTAAATATATACTTGTGCTGTTCAAGTTGGTCATGAGCAGTAAAACTCCTGTTTTTATACATAAACAGGTTGTGTCTAGTAATACTGTGCATGAGCATTACACTAGAGGTTCCAGTAGTGGGCAGCTTGATTTGCCAGGTACAAAAACCAACGCTTTAAGGAGATCTTTTATTTTTCGAGCATTAACTCTTTGGAATAACCTGCCTCAAAACCTCTGCTGCATTTACAGTAGGTTCACTTTTGGTATGGTTTTTTCGTGTGGACCCCAGGAAGACTAGCTGGTTTGCTATGGCACCAGCTAATGGGGATCCGTAATAAAATCAAAATCAAATCAAATCCTTCAGAAGCGCTGACTTCATCCCCCTCCTGTGTGGCCTGACGTGGCCTTCCTTCCTTTATTTCCTCTCCTCCCCGTCAACTTATTTCTTATTAATCCACTGCAGTGTCTGCGTCTTTGATGCCGGCGCTGCCCTGATTCTGTCACAGGGAGTTTCTGAGGTGGAGTGTGCTTCCCGTCCACCGATGACGACGGTGGAAGAGGCAGAGGAGAGGAGAGGAGAGGAGAGGAGAGGAGAGGAGAGGAGAGGAGAGGAGAGGAGAGGAGAGGAGAGGAGAGGAGAGGAGAGGAGAGGAGAGGAGAGGAGAGTGAGGAGAGTGGAGGGAGAAGGAGAGGAGAGGAGAGTGGAGGAAAGGAGAGGAGAGGGAGAGGAGAGGAGAGGAGAGGGAGAGGAGAGGAGAGGAGAGGAGAGGAGAGGAGAGGAGAGGAGAGTGGAGGAGAGCGGAGGAGAGGAGAGGAGAGGAGAGGAGAGGAGAGGAGAGGAGAGGAGAGGAGAGGAGAGGAGAGGAGAGTGGAGGAGAGGAGAGGAGAGGAGAGGAGAGGAGAGGAGAGGAGAGGAGAGGAGAGGAGAGGAGAGAACACATTCTAGGCACAGCGTGATCACAGCGTTGAAAAACCACAGCCGCTCGAAGGAACACGTCCTCGATCCATGTCTGAATCAAAAGGGTTTCTTTTCC
>NW_028173063.1:77740-101479 GCF_963971535.1 Notolepis coatsorum
CTAATTAATGTACTACACCTGGGCTCCTCGTGTTCGTGCCAATCAGCGATACCCGCTGAATCGCGTGACTGAGTTGCCCCCCTGCCTGCGTTGAGCAGTGGCGCTAAAAATGTACAACGGGGCTCTATGGAGAAACCGTGGCACTCCCCTGACTAAAAGTGTTATGGAGCTCTATGGAGAAACCATGCCACTCCTCTGACTAAAAGTATAATGGAGCTCTATGGAGAAACCATGACACTCCTCTGACTAAAAGTATAATGGAGCTCTATGGAGAAACCATGACACTCCTCTGACTAAAAGTGTTATGGAGCTCTATGGAGAAACCATGCCACTCCTCTGACTAAAAGTATAATGGAGCTCTATGGAGAAACCATGACACTCCTCTGACTAAAAGTATAATGGAGCTCTATGGAGAAACCATGACACTCCTCTGACTAAAAGTGTTATGGAGCTCTATGGAGAAACCATGCCACTCCTCTGACTAAAAGTATAATGGAGCTCTATGGAGAAACCATGACACTCCTCTGACTAAAAGTATAATGGAGCTCTATGGAGAAACCATGACACTCCTCTGACTAAAAGTGTTATGGAGCTCTATGGAGAAACCATGCCACTCCTCTGACTAAAAGTATAATGGAGCTCTATGGAGAAACCATGACACTCCTCTGACTTTAAGTATAATGGAGCTCTATGGAGAAACCATGCCACTCCTCTGACTAAAAGTGTTATGGAGCTCTATGGAGAAACCATGCCACTCCTCTGACTAAAAGTATAATGGAGCTCTATGGAGAAACCATGCCACTCCTCTGACTAAAAGTGTTATGGAGCTCTATGGAGAAACCATGGCACTCCTCTGACTAAAAGTGTTATGGAGCTCTATGGAGAAACCGTGGCACTCCTCTGACTAAAAGTATAATGGAGCTCTATGGAGAAACCATGGCACTCCCCTGACTAAAAGTATAATGGAGCTCTATGGAGAAACCATGACACTCCCCTGACTAAAAGTATAATGGAGCTCTATGGAGAAACCATGACACTCGCCTGACTAAAAGTATAATGGAGCTCTATGGAGAAACCATGACACTCCTCTGACTTAAAGTATAATGGAGCTCTATGGAGAAACCATGACACTCCTCTGACTAAAAGTATAATGGAGCTCTATGGAGAAACCATGACACTCGCCTGACTAAAAGTATAATGGAGCTCTATGGAGAAACCATGACACTCGCCTGACTAAAAGTATAATGGAGCTCTATGGAGAAACCATGGCACTCCTCTGACTAAAAGTATAATGGAGCTCTATGGAGGAACCATGGCACTCGCCTGACTAAAAGTATAATGGAGCTCTATGGAGGAACCAGGACACTCCCCTGACTAAAAGTATAATGGAGCTCTATGGAGAAACCATGACACTCCCCTGACTAAAAGTATAATGGAGCTCTATGGAGAAACCATGACACTCGCCTGACTAAAAGTATAATGGAGCTCTATGGAGAAACCATGCCACTCCCCTGACTAAAAGTATAATGGAGCTCTATGGAGAAACCATGGCAGCCCTCTGACTAAAAGTATAATGGAGCTCTATGGAGAAACCATGGCAGCCCTCTGACTAAAAGTATAATGGAGCTCTATGGAGAAACCATGGCACTCCCCTGACTAAAAGTATAATGGAGCTCTATGGAGAAACCATGACACTCGCCTGACTAAAAGTATAATGGAGCTCTATGGAGAGACCATGACACTCCCCTGACTAAAAGTATAATGGAGCTCTATGGAGAAACCATGCCACTCCTCTGACTAAAAGTATAATGGAGCTCTATGGAGAAACCATGGCACTCCTCTGACTAAAAGTATAATGGAGCTCTATGGAGAAACCATGCCACTCCTCTGACTAAAAGTATAATGGAGCTCTATGGAGAAACCATGACACTCCCCTGACTTAAAGTGTTATGGAGCTCTATGGAGAAACCATGACACTCCCCTGACTAACAGTATAATGGAGCTCTATGGAGAAACCATGGCACTCGCCTGACTAAAAGTATAATGGAGCTCTATGGAGAAACCATGACACTCCTCTGACTAAAAGTATAATGGAGCTCTATAGAGAAACCATGACACTCCCCTGATTAAAAGTATAATGGAGCTCTATGGAGAAACCATGGCACTCGCCTGATTAAAAGTATAATGGAGCTCTATGGAGAAACCATGACACTCCCCTGACTTAAAGTGTTATGGAGCTCTATGGAGAAACCATGACACTCCCCTGACTAACAGTATAATGGAGCTCTATGGAGAAACCATGGCACTCGCCTGACTAAAAGTATAATGGAGCTCTATGGAGAAACCATGACACTCCTCTGACTAAAAGTATAATGGAGCTCTATAGAGAAACCATGACACTCCCCTGATTAAAAGTATAATGGAGCTCTATGGAGAAACCATGGCACTCGCCTGACTAAAAGTATAATGGAGCTCTATGGAGAAACCATGACACTCCTCTGACTAAAAGTACAACAGGGCTCTATGAAGAAACAATGGCAAAATGTAAAGAATTTGAAAACCCGTTCATTTCTGCATCAGACGCCTCCTAAAACAACATCTGAAAGGTAAAACTAAATCCTGCAATGAGCCAGTGGGGGGGGGGGGGCACTCACTCACCTCTCCCCTCCCCATCCCTGTATAGGTGTAATGTTGATATTGTGTCATTGTATTATATTGGTATTTCTCTCACCTCTCAGTATTTATTACGACTATAACACTGAACGCTGTCCTCTTCTCTTCACATCACACATCTCCCTGCGTCACAGATCGACCTGCACAGCTCTGCTCCCGGACTGTATGATGTCATCACACTCTTTATGGGAACTGTGTGATGTTGTGTCCTGCTTGTCTGTCCGTTATGTCTGTGAACTGTCTCATGTTATTTACTGTATATCTGTCCATTATGTTTGTGAACTGTCTCATGTTATTTACTGTATGTCTGTCCATTATGTCTCTTACGTGTTTCATGTTATTTACTGTATATCTGTCTTTGATGATTTTGGTGCGTGTGTGCGTGGCCTCCCTCCTGTTGTTGCAGAGTCACGAGGCAGGTGTGTGACCCTCAGGTAGGGAGTGGAACTCTCAGGTAGGGATTGGAACCCTCAGGTAGGGAGTGGAACCCTCAGGTAGGGAGTGGAACCCTCAGGTATGGAGTGGAACCCTCAGGTAGGGAGTGGAACCCTCAGGTAGGGAGTGGAACCCTCAGGTAGGGAGTGGAACCCTCAGGTAGGTAGGGAGTGGAACCCTCAGGTAGGTAGGGAGTGGAACCCGGTGTGGTCATCGGCTGCTGTAGGCCGTCCACCTCACGGTTAGATGTGTTATTAGTTACCGTCACCTTCCTGTTGGCTTGAACCAGCCTGGCCGCGTCAATACTTTTACCAACGGATTTCCAGTTCAGCGTGCGCGTTCTGCGATCTGATTGGCCACTGACGTTTCTAGTCGTGTGACATGTGCGGCCAATCGTGTGACGCCTGTTTCTTTCGCCGGTTAAGCTTAGGCACTCTTTCGAAGTTGGTTAAGGTTAGAGTTTGTCTTAGAGCAGGGCGATAGAACACCAGCCCTGATTCCAAACTCTAACCGTAACCAACTTCGAAAGAGTCGCCTATAAGCTTAACCAGTGATAAACTAGGCGTTAGGGAGTTTGCATGCCGTTCGAGGCGGAAATGGGCAAAGACACAGGCGTCACGCGATTGGGGCGCACATGTCACATGACCAGAAACGTCAGTGGCCAATCAGATCGCACCAGAAACGTCAGTGGCCAATCAGATTGCAGAACGCGAACGCGGAACTTGAAATCCGTTGGTAAAAAAATAGACGCAGCCTGGCCGCCGACCTCCGACCTCTTTCAATAACAAGAACCAGTCTGACCTTTGACCTCTTTCATTAACAAGAACCAGTCTGACCTCTTTCAGTAACAAGAACCAGTCTGACCTCTTTCAGTAACAAGAACCAGTCTGACCTCTTTCATCAACAAGAACCAGTCTGACCTCTTTCACTAACAAGAACCAGTCTGACCTCTTTCATTAACAAGAACCAGTCTGACCTCTTTCAGTAACAAGAACCAGTCTGACCTCTTTCAGTAACAAGAACCAGTCTGACCTCTTTCAGTAACAAGAACCAGTCTGACCTCTTTCAGTAACAAGAACCAGTCTGACCTCTTTCACTAACAAGAACCAGTCTGACCTCTTTCATTAACAAGAACCAGTCTGACCTCTTTCAGTAACAAGAACCAGTCTAACCTCTTTCAGTAACAAGAACCAGTCTGATCTCTTTCAGTAACAAGAACCAGTCTTCTGACCTCTTTCATTAGCAAGAACCAGTCTGACCCAGTGGCGGCTTGCCACCGGGGGCGCTAGGGCGCCGACCCACCTGTTAAATGAGAGAAGAAGAAAAAAAAACTTTTTTGTTTTTTGTTTTATAGCCCTATAAATAATATAAACATGTTTAAAATGAATAATATTTACTCATTTTAAGTATGTTTGTGTTTCCAATGCACAATATAACTTAATTTTACAAAGATTAATAATAGTTTTCCTGAACAGGAAGTGACGATTCTGTCTGATATAGACCTTTTCATTACCGTAGCCGCAGGCATTTCTCCTCGCCGTATTTCTCTCTGGGCTAGGCGCAATTGTGCCTGGAGTGTGCGTGCCCGCCGTGCACTGCTTCATCGCTGTATCCGTCGCAGCCACGCGCTTTGCGTTGAATATGATGTATTATGATGGAACTCGGGCGCTGGTTTGAAACGACCTAGCAAGCAGCCGAGCGTCTAAAAGCTCTCTGATTGGCAGACGCGGTACTTTCCGTAACCGCAGTTTGCAACATGAGTTTATGCTGTTGTTGTGTTGTGTGATGCAGATATTTGTCTTGGAGCGTGATGGCAAGTTATTTCAACGGTTAGGCTTAGGCACTCTTTCAAAGTTGGTTAAGGTTAGAGTTTGTCTTAGAGCATGGCGATAGAACACCAGGTAGTTTGCAGGCTGTTCGAGGCGGACATGGACAAAGGCACGCCACTCACAGTACTTGTTGGCTATTAACAAGCTATATTATGGATGCAGTGTGGAGGGACATGCATGGACAATGGATGGACATCAACACAGGCTGGATGGACAATGCCATGGAGTGGATATACTTTATCAACAAGCCAACAACAAGGTAGATTAGCGATCTTAACTCTAGTTTAATACATGATACGTTGTCTACTGATGCCGCATAATATCAACAGCTGATTCGTTGTAACGTTACAGCTTTCAGCTAACGTTAGCTACTGCTAGCTGTTAGCTCCGTTAGCTTAGCTGGCCACTTTTATAATTACTGCATGGAAACGGAGTAACGTTAACGTTTAAACGTTATGTCGAGGTCATACAATACTACAGTCGACATAAGGTTAACGTTACCCTGTTTCCATGAAGTGTTTAAATAGCAGCAATCTTGTTGAAAATGTAACGTTACTAAAATGCTCTCTCTCTCTCTCTCTCTCTCTCTCTCTCTCTCTCTCTCTCTCTCTCTCTCTCTCTCTCTCTCAGCCACTCAGATAACGCTTCTCTCTCTCTCTCTCTCTCTCTCTCTCTCTCTCTCTCTCTCTCTCTCTCTCTCTTCTTTTGGATTGAAAATACGTGGATTATGGCTTGTTCAATATCGTCTATGTTTGAATGAATGAATGAATGAATGAATGAAAACTTTATTAACAGATTGCAGAATGGGTACAATACAGTACGGCTCAATACACACAATTGTTAAGGGGATGCAGACCAGAGAAAGACGTTTGTCTTGTTTACATCAGGGTCCCAGATTTTCGATTCATATCGATAGTTTAATAGCTAGCCTTGGCTCGTTTAACAATATGCAAAATATGTGTACAGCCCTGTACTCATACTGAAGTTATTCTTGGTATATAATACTATTATACTAGGTCTGATTGTGTAACGAATCAATTCCACGTCGTGCTGTGTGTGAGAGAGAGAAGGAGAGAGAGGGAGAGATCTGCGTGTGTTTGGAGACGGAGCGAGTTTTGTTTCTAACTTCTCTATTTATATATTGTGTTTCAAGTTGTGAATTAGACTATACTTTATTTGACTGGTTGTGTGTTGTTGTAGTAACAGCTGAGCGACTCGTTCATAAGAGCCGATTCATTGCCGTGAGCGTGAGTCGAATCGCTCACGTCTTGCCATGAGTCGGTTGCGTGGTACTGTACATGTTTGCAAAATGTTTTGGTATAGCGCCCCTAGTGGAGAGAGAACCAGCAGCCGCTACTGGTCTGACCTCTTTCAGTAACAAGAACCAGTCTGACCTCTTTCAGTAACAAGAACCAGTCTGACCTCTTTCAGTAACAAGAACCAGTCTGACCTCTTTCAGTAACAAGAACCAGTCTGACCTCTTTCAGTAACAAGAACCAGTCTGACCTCTTTCATTAACAAGAACCAGTCTTCTGACCTCTTTCAGTAACAAGAACCAGTCTGACCTCTTTCAGTAACAAGAACCAGTCTGACCTCTTTCATTAACAAGAACCAGTCTGACCTCTTTCACTAACAAGAACCAGTCTGACCTCTTTCATTAACAAGAACCAGTCTGACCTCTTTCAGTAACAAGAACCAGTCTGACCTCTTTCATTAGCAAGAACCAGTCTGACCTCTTTCATTAACAAGAACCAGTCTGACCTCTTTCATCAACAAGAACCAGTCTGACCTCTTTCAGTAACAAGAACCAGTCTGACCTCTTTCATTAACAAGAACCAGTCTGACCTCTTTCATCAACAAGAACCATGAGTCTGACCTCTTTCAGTAACAAGAACCAGTCTGACCTCTTTCAGTAACAAGAACCAGTCTGACCTCTTTCATTAACAAGAACCAGTCTGACCTCCAACCTTTTTCATTAACAAGAACCAACCATCTGGCACCAATAATAAAAAAAAATCCATTTTATTTGTTTTACCATCTGGAAACCACGCTACTAAAATGGAGAGTATTACTTATATTATATATTATTATTACGGTCTTTCCTATTTTTATATATTTTTTTTTTCTCTTTTGTTTTCTTTTAATTTTACTTAATTTCTTTTTGTGTAGCTTTGTCTGCCACATCTGTACTTATGTTTAATTATTTATATTTCTTTATTTTTTATTTTTATTTTATTTCTTATTTTTACATGTATGTTTGTCGTCGCCCTCACTGGGTGGGATGGGGTGGGATTAGGGGATAGGAATGGGGAAGGAAATGGAAGTTGTATAATTTGGATAACTGAAATGTATAAATATGTACTTATTCTTCCAATAAAAAAAGATAAACCTAAAAAGAAATAATCACCCCATTAACTAAGTCACTGAGATAACCAAAATTATTCAAGCAACTAATTATTTAGACCGAATTACTAGCTCATATTCACACAAATTTGGAAAGCAGTGAAGTAAAACTAAAACAAAACCACAAATTCCCTACCCTACTCATATTAAGTGTGGCGACTCAGGGGTGTAGCTGGAGATTATACTTTTGAGTCATCTACATTAACTTACTTTAGGATAATAATAAAACCATATTAATAAAAAGATAATAATAGTGTTCTCCCCCCCCCAGTGCTGGGCCCTTGGAATCATCCTAACCTCCCCCCAAGCTACTCCCCTGGGCGATTGTGTGATTTCTGAGCAGAATGTAATTTGCCTATAGCCTTCAATAAACAGTTTGCTTGAAAAGGAATGCTCTTCTCATTGATGCTGATTGTGTAGCGCACCATGAACCTTTCATCCCTTCTCCCTTCGGAGTCCAGGCCTTCAGCGAGGCGCGTCATTTCTCTCACTTGACAGATGTCATAATAGAGTGGACGTGTCAAGATACAAATAGGCTGATCTTTCATCCGTGCCTGTCTGTGTGTGTGTCTTGAATGTTTAAAACTTTTGTGCAACTTTTTGTGCAACTTTTGATGGGCTACGGTCCGTTTGTCACGGAACACTATTTTTGTCAATAAAATGGTAAATGGTGACTTTGTATTGAGCTTTTATCCAAAGCGCTTTACAATTTGTCCCCTCACATTTTACCCATTCACTCACACATTCACACACCGACGGCGGAGGCAAGAATGCAAGGAGCCGACCTGCTCATCGGGATGAAGGGGTTTAAGTGTCTTGCTCAAGGACACACAGCCCGGGAGGAGCAGGAATTGAACAGGGAACCTCCGGATTACCAGACGACTGCTCTACCTCCAGAGCTACTGTCGCTCATAACAGGCACAGGTAGAATAGCCTATAGGTAAGACGAATAGATAATATCTTAATCAAATAAGATTTTTTTGAATTAACACCCACTCCCACTCAGCCAGCAATTAGATACAAGCAGCTTGTAATCACAAATCAAATCAAATCAAATCAAATTTATTTGTAAAGCCCGAAATCACTAGTTAATGTCCCCATGGGCCGGACAAGTCTTCTTTAAACAAGGCAAGAAGAAACATCACAATAAATCAAGAATAAAAAAAACCACCATGAAATCCAAAATGGGCGGCACGGTGGTGTAGTGGTTAAAAGCTACAGTGGTACTGTTGCCTCACAGCAAGAAGGTCCAGGGTTCGATTGCCGCTTGGGGACCAGGTTTCCATGATGCCAGGTACCCAGGTGGGTTATCTCCCAGGCCTTTCTGTGTGGAGTTTGCATGTTCTCCCCGTGCTCGCAAGGGTTTCCCCCCCGATAAGATAAACCCAATGGAAAAACATGCACAACAACAGATCGCTAACGCTGTGGTGTCCTTGATGAAGACGGACAGGAGCACTTGGATTGGTCCCCTGGCGCGGCTCACGTTGACGCCTGTCTGCTCCCGGCTGCCCTTGGGGGGGAAGGACGACGGGATGGGTTAATCGCAGAGACAAATCGCATCTGCGATCCTAAAGAGACAATGCATGCGTGTGTGTTCCGGTGTGTGTGCTAAACTAACCGCTGTGTGTACCACTAAAACATTGAGTGTCGTTGCATGCCGAATAAAGACCTCTGCAACAGGTCCTGCATTATTATTATTATAAAATAAATGTAAAATGAATAAATGCAACGCTCCCAGACATACCCCAGCGAAGGTAAGGAAAAACTCACTAAAAACCTACCAATAGGAAAAAAGCACCACAGGCAATGTGGAGGAGAGGAACCTTAGAAGGGGCCGTTCAAGGGGGGGATCCCCCTTCTTGGATGTCGGTGGTAGTAGTGTTGCTATGGATGATCAATGGGTTAAATAGTTGGTATGTATACATGTAATAAAATACAAATATGTGAATGCAATAGCAACTGGGGTACTTAAGAAAATGTTTGAAAGATTGAAATAGAATAGATCTAAGAACAACAACAACAACAACAACAACAACAAAAGAGAAAGCATATAGGGAAACACATCAAGCTTGTATTCTCCGAGCAAATATCTGCCCCGACGACGCCAAGAGGAAGGCGATTTGGGCAGGTGACAGATCTGCTCACGCGTGTCCAGCTCGCCTCATTTACATTTACATTTACATTTAGTCATTTAGCTGATGCTTTTATCCAAAGCTTTTATCCGAAGCTTCTATCCCCAGGCCATCAGGCTGCTCAACGAACAATAAACACTATGCAACAACCATCAAATGCACACAGCACACACACCCACACACACACACTCACTTTAAACAAACAACACACTGCAGCACCCACTCTCCACACTTTAGATCACCTAAACACACTTTATATTTATTGGTAAAGGATTTGCACTACAACTCGTACACCTTACTGTAAATTGTACCTAAACCCATTTCTGCTTTGCACTATATAGTATATTGTATATTAGTATATTGCATAGTATATTGTATATTGTTGTATGGTAACTCAGTTACTTCTAGTCTGCATCGAACATTGTACATATGTCTATACTGAACACTGGGACCTCTATTTTTACTTCTTTTTACATGCTACTTTATTTTATTTCATACTTATCTTGTCTAGCACAGTCTCTGGAGCGTAACAGTAAGAAGCATTTTGTATAAAAGTATTATGTACTTCTGTATGACAACTAATAAAGAAACTTGAAACGTACAAGTTCTGTACGACAAGTCATCAGGAAGGGCACAACTCTATGTGTTGCGTGTTACAGTGTAGGTTAGTTTATTAGGACAAGTGCATGACAGTAAGGTTAGTCACGGTTAGATTTTTATTTATTTATATATTTTTTTATCATTTCAGATAATGGTTGAAGAAGTGAGTCTTTAGTCGACGGCGAAAGATTGGACGGGATTCGGCTGTCCTAACTGGGGTGGGTAGTTCATTCCACCATTGTGGGGCAAGGACTGAGAATAGGCGGCTTCTCTTTGATGACCCTCCGGGAGCTCGGATAGGAGTAGGTCTGAGATGCAGAGCGTAGGGGTCTTGAGGGTGTGTAGTTGGAGACCATTGACCGGAGGTAGGCGGGAGCGGTTCCCTTTGCCGCACGGTATGCTAGGTCGAGGGCCTTGAAGCGGATTCGTGCAGCAATGAGGAGCCAGTGCAGGTCCCTAAGAAGTGGGGTGACATGGGCCGACTTCGGTAGGTTTGAGATCAGGCGGGCCGCTGCGCTCCAGTTGACCATCCTGGATGAGTCGGTACTAACAGTGGTTCAGGAGGTAGAAGAGCGGTCATCTGGTAATCATGTTCAAGTCCAGCTCCTCCTGGCAGCGTGTCGAAGTGTCCTTGAGCAAGACACTTAAAACCCCCATAACTGCTCCTGATGGGCCGGTTGGCACCTTGCATGGTCGCCTCCGCCGTCAGTGGATGGGTGAATGTGAGGCATAATAATAATAGAGGGCTTAGAGCAGAAGGGGCGTAAGTGACACCTCGGGCGAAAATGCGTTTTATATACTGTATAATTTTAAAGCTCTTGATGAGCTCTATCAAATGGTAAGTTCACTATAATTTTACTTTTTCAAATAAAGGCCGAAAAGATTAAGGTGTAGGAACCTTCAATTGAGTTTGGCGTTTGTCTTTGCTCTTCTGTAAAATTCTGAAAATGTCACTCACGCCCCGTTTGCGCCAAACCCTCAATTTGTAAAGTGCTTTGGCTTGACTCTGTGTTGTGTGTACACTCGACTCGACGTGTCTGTCTGTAAGTGAGGGGAACCTCAGGTGCCTTTCGAGTTTAAATAAAGGGTTGAAATGAAATGAAATGAAAATAAAAGCCGCTATTGACATCGAATCTTAAATAGAAATAGAATGTGGTGTTCGGGTCTATCGGACCAGAACGTGTGGGAATTGTAGGTGAAAAAAACAAGGAAATAATGATAAAAAGGAACTGTGTACCTTCTACCTGTCTGCCTCCACCTTGTTTCATTTATATTTTTCTAAGACATATGATAAACATGATTTATTTTAACACAGAAATCTATCACAATCCTTTTTATAGATTTTAATGACCGAAATTAAATTAAAAAGAAAATCCTTTCAAATTATTTTTCATATATTTTAATGAATGAATACACATTTCCAGGAGGTTTTAATATAAAATGCTCTGCTCATTTTACTTATGCCTGTCTATAATTGTACCAACTTTATGCTCATTTTATGCCTATATGTTTTGTGTACATCACTGCTGTGAAACACTTTGGGCTGCAATTCTTGCATGAAAGGTGCTATAGAAATAACCTTTATTATTATTATTATTATAATAAATTGATTATAATGGTAAGTAAATGTCAAATATTAACTACATATATATAGGGCGGCACGGTGGTGTAGTGGTTAACACTGTACCACAGCTAGAAGGTCCTGGCTTCGATTCCCGCTTGGGGACCAGGTTGCCATGGGTACCCAGGTGGGGTATCTCCCGGGCCTTTCTGTGTTTGCATGTTCTCCCCCCCAGTGCTCACAAGGGTTTCCCCTCTCGATAAGATAAACCCAATGGAAAAACGTGCAGAACAGATGGCTAACGATGCCGCGTCGTCCCTGACGAAGATGGACAGGAGCACTTTAAATTGGTCCCCGGGGCGCGGCTCACACCACAGCCCTCGTCTGCTCCCGGCTGCCCTTGGGGGGGGAAGGACGACGGGATGGGAAAAGTGCAGTGAGCCATTTCATCGGCGACTCAGTGCATGTGTGTGTGTGTGTGTTTCTGTGTGTCGCCCATCTTACATGTTACATTCTGGTTACTGACTACGGTCGGGAACCACCCACCATTTCTGTCATCTGTCACCTGACTACTGTCACTTGTTTTCCCGGTCATTTAGTGCTGTCACTTAGGGGTTGGCTTCTGATTGGCTGTCACGGGGGTGTGTGGAATGTTGGTATTTGGTGTCTATTTAACATTCCTTCCTTCTGCTTGTTATTCGTCAGGTCTTCACTATAGGCGTTCGGAGATAACGCGGGCGGTTCCAGCTCTGGACCACCACTAAGCTCCATTATCTTATTCCCTCTTACCTTTGCCCCTCGGCATAGTATCGTAGCATTACTCTTTGTGTTCTTTACTATTAAAGTCGAACCTGTTCAAGAGTATACCATCTCCGTCTCTGTGATTGCCTACAACAATTGGAACTCACCTACCTCCATCCTGACACTTACATGTGTGTGTGTGTTAATCTGCACGACAATGAAAGACTTCTTCTTCTTATATATGCTGTCTATATTGCTTGTAAATTTAGATAACCATACATTTACATACATTGTTATGACAAAACGCACTCTTTATTAAATCAAATACCTTAAAATTGGAAGATCTTGTCGATCTTAGCACTGCAATAATAATGTACAAAGCACATAAGCACTCACTTCCAAGTTGCATTCAGGAGTTGTTCCATGACTAGAGAGAGCCGATATAGACTTAGGGGAACTTGTGTATTCAATATCGCAAAAAGGCAAGGACAAATATATAAAGTCGATATATATATCTGTTAAACGGGAAAAATATGGAATAACTTTGACAGAGAAGTAAACATGTGTAGTTCGCTACATGGTCATTAATATCAGGTATTTTATGGTAATTTTTTCAAAAATTATTTCACCAGACCCACAAACATGTGAGCAACGAAAGGGTTAAGAAGCCATGACGATCCCCGGTCTCTGGCACCTCGACTCTCCAATATTTCATAACCAACAATTACTTGTTGGGCATAAACCCATTTTAACAACCCTCAGTGGGAAAGGAAAGGAGTACACACACTCTGGGGGAGGTTTATGATAAGACCCGCCTTCACGCGTTTCAAGACCTAAGAGATTTGTATGACCTCCGACCCCGGCGTATCTTTTGTCTTCTACTTACAGCTAAGGGCGTCTCTCAGGGCACATGGGGCTCCGTGGGCTCAAACACTACATCCACACCCTCTTCTTAAGCTTATCAGAGGCAGAACAACCTCAAGGGGGTTTGTCTCAGATTTCTATACACTCTTAATCAAATCCATGTATAAAAACTAGTGCTGTCAATAGATTACATTTTTCTTTACTAATTAATCTCACAATTTTCTGTAATTAATCTAGATTAATCTAGATAAAAAATGTGTTCCATCTTTGTAACTGAGGGGTACAATTCCCTGACTGTATTGTTAGATATGATACTTACTACCACTACCTCTTGTACTTTAGACTCTGGCCACCCAGTACTAGGCATAAATAATTATGGTAAACACTCCCACGTAGATGAAACGATCCAACACAAATGTACCAAGTCGAAAGTCTGCGTTTAATAATAATTAATACATAGCAAAAGGTATGTAGAGCAATCACTTAATTACATTTATGATTTGAAATAGGATGCACTTTTATGGCAAATGAGTATTCGTTGGTATATCAATAGAGAACGTCCAATCTCTGGTGGCGCAGGCGGTAAATATACAACCTGGAATATTTAAGGAATAATAGCAATGATACTTTAATGATTATAGAACTGGATACACTAGGGGGGAATTCCGGTCGCTTGTAAGACAACTGGAGAAGGGGGGGGGGGTAGAGTCTGGCTGTATCCGTCTGGCCGAGGGTATCCTGGGAGAACCCACGGTTGTGCGGCTCGGTGCCTCAGCGATCCTCGATCCACAGATGAAAGCAGTTGGACTCTCTGTGGGCCGGCTTCCTTCGGTCCACGATGGAGAGACGTGAAGCGACCTCGTCGTGTAGAGCGTCTCCTCACCTGTCGTCCTCTCCGGGGGGGGGGTTTCCAACACACAGCAGTGTTGGTCTTTATCCATAGAATAATCACTGTATACAAAGCATAATCCGTGCCTGGGAAGGCGGGCTGTCGTCGGTAGAATAATCCGGTATGCAGGTCCACTCGCTCGTCGGCTCTGGGGCTCCTCGGGTGCAGCCTCACATGGGGTCGGCCACCCTGGATAAGCAGCCAGTTCTCTGCCCGAAACGATGGGGTGCTGACTACGATAGTATTCTCACCGCACGAAGCACTACATATGAATAGACTATTATTAGCTTAATAGACTACGTCCAACTCGACGATATAGTGCCAAATATGACTATTCAAATATTAATATACACGATGTCTCAATACCGATGGTAGGCCAAACTTGGCCTTACTCCCACACGTGGCGTCGCGGGGAGGCTTTACGTCTGTGACTCTATTGGAGGGTAAGAAACTGGACTGAAAAGGAAGTCCTACTTTAGTAGCGCAGTATATATATGCACTATGAACAAATAGTACCGTTAGTGGTGCGGTAGCCAGATTCCTACGCGGAACTAGGACTTGTTCGTACATGTTGAGCGGTACGTCTGAACTGGGTCTGGGGGGTATGGCGACCTGGCACCAAGGTCTCGTCCAATGGTAGAATGGAGACTATTATGGGATGTTCAGTAGGCTAGAATGGATATTCAATGCATATTGTACAAGGAATATACAAGGGATATCAAGGAATATTAGAGAATATACAAATACAATTAAATATATATATATAAATAAATATATATATTCGGTTTAATCTGGCCCTTCACAACAGCCACCCCCTGATTGGTCCCAGACCTAATCAGTTAAGCAGAGACAGATTAATCGCGTTGTCTATTTACACATAAGGGTTTGCTGTAGGGGTCAGTCAACTTCACAAAGTCATATGGTTATAGGGTCATGGTCATCATCGATTGTGTCTGGGAGTCGGGGCAGTTCTATGAGCCTCGCCACGGGACGGGTGTAAGTGCGACCCTGGACAAGCACTTCAGCTGCTCGGACCTTGCCGTCGGCACCGGTGATCACTTTGCTTACGCGGCCGGCCGGCCACATAGCTCTGGGCAGTGATTGATCAATAATCATGACGACTGTTCCTTCTGTCAAATTGTCTCTCTCCTTTACCCACTTCTGGCGGGTCTGTAGAGACGGTAGGTAGTGCAGTAGGAATGTCCTTTGTTGTGCACTCTCTATGGTAGTGCAATCATCTATGTTGGGGTTTGCGGAGATAACAGTGCTCAATCCACAGAACACAGGCTTCTTATTCTCAGCCTCCTCCTGACTGGCCTCCCTCTCGATAGGCGTGGGCCACTCTCCTTCGGGGAGCTTTAGGAATGCTGGGCCGTCACTGTAGACATTGCGACGGGTGAGGTCATCTAGAGGCACTCCCCGGGTGATGACGTCAGCTGGGTTCTGTTTTGTATCAACGTAGCGCCACTCTGTTTCTCCGGTTAACTCTTCGGTTAAGTCTTGAATCTCGGTGACTCTGACTCCCACGAAGACTTTGTACTTGCATGAGTCCGATTTGATCCAGGCGAGTACTGTCGTGGAATCTGACCACAGGATTGTTCTAGACACCGGTATGGTGAGCTCACGTTGGATGAGCGTGGCTAGGTGCGCTCCGGCTAGGGCTGCGCAGAGCTCTAGGCGTGGGATAGATTGTTGCTTGCGTGGGGCTATTCTCGAGCGGGCGAGGACAAATGCTGTGTAGATCTCTCCCCCCTCTTCTTGGGCCCGCAAGTAGGCTACTGATCCGTATGCGACCTCTGAGGCGTCACTGAAGACGTGTAAGTCCATTTTACATGTCTCTGGCCTCACCGTGGGTGGGAAGTAGCTTCGGCGCATATTAACGCCTGGGAGTGAGTGGAGCTCCATCTCCCACTCTCTCCAGGTGGATGCAAGGTGTGCGGGAATGGGGTCGTCCCAGCCCTGGTCCTTGTCCCACAATGCTCGTACAATCATTTTTGCCCTGGTGGTGTACGGTAGAATACATCCTAGCGGGTCATATTGTCGGGCGAGTGTTGTGTACACACTCCGTCTGGTGGTCGGCGCCGCCGCCGGCCTTCCCTGCTCCGTAGTCAGGGGCTTGTGTCTGTAGTGAAGCGAATCTGTTTTGAATCGCCACACCAATCCCAGGGTCATCTCCTGGGCTTCTCCCGGGATTGTAGCCATCCAGGTCTCGCTGCTGGCTGCCTTGTCCTCGGAGGAGAGGCTGCGCAGTACTTGCGGATCGCTGCTGGCCCACTGCCTGAGATCAAAGCCGCCTTTGATCAATGAGGCGCGGAGTTTAATCAGGAGAGCCTCGGCTTCTTCCTGGGTTGAAAGGCTTTGTAGACAGTTGTCTACGTAGAAGCTGTTCTTTACGCTGTATCGGACCTCTTCGTCCGCTGCTGGGTCCTCTGCTACATGTTTCTGTAGTGCAAATGTAGCACAGCAGGGGCTGCACGTCGTTCCGAAGGGGAGGACTTCCCATTGGTAGATGGCTGGGTGCTCATCTCCTGGCTTCTCTCTCCATAGGAACCGTAACAGGGGCTTGTCCTCCTCTACTAATCTCACCTGCAGGAACATTCCTTTAATGTCCCCGCTGATGGCCACCTTTTCCTGGCGGAAGCGGAGTAGAACGCCGAGTAGGGAGGGGCCGAGTGTGGGACCGGGCAGTAACTCTTTATTCAGATTTTGGGATCCGATCTGGTAGCTGCAGTTAAATACTATGCGGTCTTTACCGTTGTGATGGACCTTGTGGTGAGGCACGTACCACGATTCAGTGGTCTGGTCAGCCTCTTTAATGTCCATCTTTGTGACGTGTCCCGCTGTGATGAGCTTCTCAATCTCAGCGCGGTATACACTCTCTTGGGCGGGGTTCTTGGCTAAGCGCCGCTCCGTGTTCAGCAGGTACCGTTCTGTGGCGTCTGTCTTGGCGTGGAAAGTAGGCATTCCTTCTCGCCGCAGGAGTGGCGTGGCGTATCTCAACACGCCGTTGACCGGGACTCTCTTGGTCCCTGTCTCGAGGAGGTGAATGGCGTAAATGTCATCTTTAGAGCGAATGTCTTTCTTTCCGTTCTTAAAGGGCAGGTCCATAACCGCTCTACGTGTTGCAGGAGTGCGGTTTCTCCCTCTGTGACTCGGGAGTGGAGACATCTAGTGGCTGTACTTCGGTTGAGAGATTTGGCGAGCGGGCCTTGGAGAGTCCATCCCAAACGGGTCTCGACTGCTGCAGGACAGCCTCGGGGTCCGGTATGAACCCGGTCTATCGGGACAATGAGGTCTGCATGGTCGGAGCCTATCAACAGGGTCGGCATAGCATTGTCTATGAGCGGGATCGGTAACTTGCGCAGATGTGCATATTTCTCCATCAGCTTGGCGACGGGGTATGTGTACCGCGACAGTCCTATTTCTTGGCTGGTGAAAGCGTCTGTAATCTGGTACCGTCGCTCAGGCTGGCCGCTTGCTGCGATAGAGAATGAGACATTCTCGCCCTTTATCGTCTTCAAATCTCGTCTTATTGTCCGAATTGTCATTTGGGTTTCGCTTCCCCGCAGCCCTAGCTGGGCCGCAGCGGAGGCGAGCAGAAGGGTCTTCTCTGACCCGTCATCGAGGACGGCGTAAGTGTCCAGGACTTTATTCTGGTAGCTTAGTGTCACACGCACTACTTTTAGGAGTACTCGGGCTCCACTGCTGCTGGCGGGATCGATGTACATGACGCTCGCTTTGCTGCTGGATGGTGCGGGTGAAGGGCGCCGTCTGTTACTGTCGTGAAGTATGTCCAGATGGGCTCCATCACACTTGGTGCACCTTTTCTTTAAGCGGCATTCGGCTGCCATGTGTGAGCGCGCACAGCGAAAACAGCGCTTGTTGGACTTTATCCATTGACTTGCTTCCTCCGCGTTCAGCTTGGGGAAGGAGTCACATTGCGCTAGCCAGTGTTCTTTCTCACAGTAGGGGCACACTATCTTCCACTTCTCCGTTCTGGAGGGGGTACTGTGGCTCCTGCTGCTCGGTACTGACTCCGATTGGTGCATCACAGTCACCGATCTTCTTCCATCATTTAGTCGTCTGGTTCCTTCTCTGGAGCCAGGGGTGCTCCGTCCGAATGTATCTAGCCGTAGGCTGCTGACTTCTCTCGCCAGGAAGTCTGCTAGATCGAGGAGGTTCGGTTCGGGGCCATTCGGGTCTCGGTGGTCTCTCTGCCGCCTAAAACGCTCCTGTCGAGCGGGCGGCAGCTTCTCCAAGATCCTTTCCACATTTGAGTTGGTGTAAAGTTCATGCCTCCCCTTCTCTCTCTGCGCTCCCAACATCCCTACCAGGGACTGCACTCTGATGGACAGGTCGTCCAGTGCTCGATTGTCTATTGCTGGGGGTAAGCGGTCGATGTGTCGGATCTCCTGGATCACGTAATCCCATATGCGCCCATACCTCTGGTCCAATGCTACCAGCGCTGCTGTGTATGGGGTGGTGGAAGTCGCGTAGGCGAGCGCTATATTATGTGCGCGGGGTACCTTTAAGTGCTTCAGTAGGATGGCGTATTTATGGCGTTCATCCAATACATCCACCAACATGGTCTCCAGACACATGCGGAGTTCTGTATACTGGGCCCGGTTCTCTTGGGTGAAGTCGGGTACCATAGGCGTGCCAATGTATGACGCTGACTGTGGATACATCGGCGAGCGTTGGGGGAGAGGCCTCCTAGGCGAGTCTCCTCCCGCTCCTTGGTATGGGCTGGTACCGGCAGTGTACCATGGCCCGCTTGTCCAGGTGCTGTTCCTCGGTGCGGGTCGTGCGTCGTGCTCACCCGTGTATAGAGTCGGGGGTCTGTAGCGCAGCTCCGCGGGAGTATAGCCTGGGCTGTACCGGACCTCCTGGTCCGGTAGAGTACTGTGCTGTCGTCGGGCGTGGTTCTCCTCCTCTTCCTCTTCGTCTTCAGTTAGGTCATCCAGTGCTTGTAGTCTCTGGTTTAGCCTCTCCACAGGATATGCTGCTCCTTCCCGGTTGCTAGGTCTCGCTTGGACCGGTGGGGGGAGGTGGTCTGTGGGGGGTATAGACCTCGTCTGTTGGTCAAGTTCAGGGTTGTTTACTCGGCTAGGGGATGCCGCCCTGGAGGTGTGTATAGACGAGTTCCTGGAGCCTCTGGCGGAGGGAGAGGGTGTTGTCCGTCTGATCAGCTGTTCTATTAGTTGCGCTTGCTGTCTGTCGCGCTCTGCGTCCCGTAGAGCACCAGCAGCTGCTCGCTGGCTGTCTGCTCGGTCTCGGGCCACATTCTCTTCCCTCTGAATGCGTCTTATTTCTAGACGTATATGCTCTTCTTCGCTCCGCTGCTGGATCTGCAGTCGGTCGCGTTCAGCAGCGGCGTTCAGGCTGATGAGGAAGGCCTGCTGTAGGGTCCTCTCTGCCTCGCTGGGAGAAGGCGGTAGTATAGGGGAGCCTTCCCTCGGGGTACTCCTTGCGGAGCCTTGGAGCTCTATCTCCACGGTGCTCTCCCCGTCTTCTTCCGTGCCGAGTTCTCTCTCGGTAGCGTTGTATTCCTCCCGGGACTCATCGGGGACTACTTCTTCAGTACTGGCGGGGTGTGAAGTCATGTCTGGTTCCCACTGGTCCCCACCGTGAACTTGGTCAGTTACATTAGAGCCCGTAGGGGCCTCTATGGTCGGGGTAGTCTGGGCGTTGGGGTTAGACATACTTTTACTTTCTAGTTTTACCGCGTTTACTGTTAGTAGAAGACTAGGTTGTTGACTGACAGCGTAAGCCTCTAAGTACTGAGGGAGCCGTCGTTCGCGCTGCGGGCGTTGGTTAGGAGGATCGTTTCGTGGAGTGTTCATCATAGGCCATTTCAATATTAATAACACTATATTAATATTACACTAATTACCCTCCGGCTCGAAGGACCAATTGTAACTGAGGGGTACAATTCCCTGACTGTATTGTTAGATATGATACTTACTACCACTACCTCTTGTACTTTAGACTCTGGCCACCCAGTACTAGGCATAAATAATTATGGTAAACACTCCCACGTAGATGAAACGATCCAACACAAATGTACCAAGTCGAAAGTCTGCGTTTAATAATAATTAATACATAGCAAAAGGTATGTAGAGCAATCACTTAATTACATTTATGATTTGAAATAGGATGCACTTTTATGGCAAATGAGTATTCGTTGGTATATCAATAGAGAACGTCCAATCTCTGGTGGCGCAGGCGGTAAATATACAACCTGGAATATTTAAGGAATAATAGCAATGATACTTTAATGATTATAGAACTGGATACACTAGGGGGGAATTCCGGTCGCTTGTAAGACAACTGGAGAAGGGGGGGGGGGGTAGAGTCTAGCTGTATCCGTCTGGCCGAGGGTATCCTGGGAGAACCCACGGTTGTGCGGCTCGGTGCCTCAGCGATCCTCGATCCACAGATGAAAGCAGTTGGACTCTCTGTGGGCCGGCTTCCTTCGGTCCACGATGGAGAGACGTGAAGCGACCTCGTCGTGTAGAGCGTCTCCTCACCTGTCGTCCTCTCCGGGGGGGGGGTTTCCAACACACGGCAGTGTTGGTCTTTATCCATAGAATAATCACTGTATACAAAGCATAATCCGTGCCTGGGAAGGCGGGCTGTCGTCGGTAGAATAATCCGGTATGCAGGTCCACTCGCTCGTCGGCTCTAGGGCTCCTCGGGTGCAGCCTCACATGGGGTCGGCCACCCTGGATAAGCAGCCAGTTCTCTGCCCGAAACGATGGGGTGCTGACTACGATAGTATTCTCACCGCACGAAGCACTACATATGAATAGACTATTATTAGCTTAATAGACTACGTCCAACTCGACGATATAGTGCCAAATATGACTATTCAAATATTAATATACACGATGTCTCAATACCGATGGTAGGCCGAACTTGGCCTTACTCCCACACGTGGCGTCGCGGGGAGGCTTTACGTCTGTCACTCTATTGGAGGGTAAGAAACTGGACTGAAAAGGAAGTCCTACTTTAGTAGCGCAGTATATATACGCACTATGAACAAATAGTACCGTTAGTGGTGCGGTAGCCAGATTCCTACGCGGAACTAGGACTTGTTCGTACATGTTGAGCGGTACGTTTGAACTGGGTCTGTTACATTAGAGCCCGTAGGGGCCTCTATGGTCGGGGTAGTCTGGGCGTTGGGGTTAGACATACTTTTACTTTCTAGTTTTACCGCGTTTACTGTTAGTAGAAGACTAGGTTGTTGACTGACAGCGTAAGCCTCTAAGTACTGAGGGAGCCGTCGTTCGCGCTGCGGGCGTTGGTTAGGAGGATCGTTTCGTGGAGTGTTCATCATAGGCCATTTCAATATTAATAACACTATATTAATATTACACTAATTACCCTCCGGCTCGAAGGACCAATTGTAACTGAGGGGTACAATTCCCTGACTGTATTGTTAGATATGATACTTACTACCACTACCTCTTGTACTTTAGACTCTGGCCACCCAGTACTAGGCATAAATAATTATGGTAAACACTCCCACGTAGATGAAACGATCCAACACAAATGTACCAAGTCGAAAGTCTGCGTTTAATAATAATTAATACATAGCAAAAGGTATGTAGAGCAATCACTTAATTACATTTATGATTTGAAATAGGATGCACTTTTATGGCAAATGAGTATTCGTTGGTATATCAATAGAGAACGTCCAATCTCTGGTGGCGCAGGCAGTAAATATACAACCTGGAATATTTAAGGAATAATAGCAATGATACTTTAATGATTATAGAACTGGATACACTAGGGGGGAATTCCGGTCGCTTGTAAGACAACTGGAGAAGGGGGGGGGGGGGGTAGAGTCTGGCTGTATCCGTCTGGCCGAGGGTATCCTGGGAGAACCCACGGTTGTGCGGCTCGGTGCCTCAGCGATCCTCGATCCACAGATGAAAGCAGTTGGACTCTCTGTGGGCCGGCTTCCTTCGGTCCACGATGGAGAGACGTGAAGCGACCTCGTCGTGTAGAGCGTCTCCTCACCTGTCGTCCTCTCCGGGGGGGGGGTTTCCAACACACGGCAGTGTTGGTCTTTATCCATAGAATAATCACTGTATACAAAGCATAATCCGTGCCTGGGAAGGCGGGCTGTCGTCGGTAGAATAATCCGGTATGCAGGTCCACTCGCTCGTCGGCTCTAGGGCTCCTCGGGTGCAGCCTCACATGGGGTCGGCCACCCTGGATAAGCAGCCAGTTCTCTGCCCGAAACGATGGGGTGTTGACTACGATAGTATTCTCACCGCACGAAGCACTACATATGAATAGACTATTATTAGCTTAATAGACTACGTCCAACTCGACGATATAGTGCCAAATATGACTATTCAAATATTAATATACACGATGTCTCAATACCGATGGTAGGCCGAACTTGGCCTTACTCCCACACGTGGCGTCGCGGGGAGGCTTTACGTCTGTCACTCTATTGGAGGGTAAGAAACTGGACTGAAAAGGAAGTCCTACTTTAGTAGCGCAGTATATATACGCACTATGAACAAATAGTACCGTTAGTGGTGCGGTAGCCAGATTCCTACGCGGAACTAGGACTTGTTCGTACATGTTGAGCGGTACGTTTGAACTGGGTCTGGGGGGTATGGCAGCCTGGCACCAAGGTCTCGACCAATAGTAGAATGGAGACTATTATGGGATGTTCAGTAGGCTAGAATGGATATTCAATGCATATTGTACAAGGAATATACAAGGGATATCAAGGAATATTAGAGAATATACAAATACAATTAAATATATATATATAAATAAATATATATATTCGGTTTAATCTGGCCCTTCACAACAATCTTCATGTCAGTCAGATGATTTTCAAAAAGGTGCATGAGTCGATGCAAAAAAAAGAACAAGCAAATATACTGCTGAAAGTTCAGAACGTTGAAGATTTTTCACTCCATAGATTAATCTAGATTAATTTATTTGAATGCTTTAAATAATTTTTATTAATCTCCAAAGTTAAAGCATTAACTTTGACAGCATCATTAGATATAGAATATATAGATATAGATATAGTATATATATAGTATATATCAATCAATCAATCACATTTATTTATATAGCACATTTAAACATGACACTTGTCAACCAAAGTGCTTCACACAGGATGCTTGGTTCATACACATACAGCTCATTATAGTAATATTCCACAATTATTACATTGATAGTAATAATGGCACACAGTCATAAATTCACCAACATGCGCATTTGTTATACATGCAGGACTCTTTGAGACAGACGTATGCGTATTACCGCTGCCATGTTTGGATGTATATAGATATAGTCTGGCGAGAGGACGTCCCAGAATTAGACCCTGAGTTTGACTGGGATGATATTTGGACTAATGTCACATTGGCTTCCCGTAACCCTAATCACCAGCAAATACATTTAAATGATATTCATAGGACGTATCTCACACCTATAGGAAGCTGTTTGCTATGAGGTTGGTGACTGACTCTCTGTGCACTTTGTGCCACTGGCACTTATTATGCACATGTTTTGGGAATGCCCACCGGTAGGTAGCTTGTTTTTGGAAATCTATAACAACTCACCTTTCAAACATAT
>NW_028173062.1:0-65505 GCF_963971535.1 Notolepis coatsorum
GTGTTAGCTGCTCAGGGGCCAGTAGTAGAGTGCCTGACCATAGTGTCTTTATACCTGTAGCACTGGACATATAAATGCATATTAAATCAAATCAAATTGATTTGTAAAGCCCGAAATCACAAGTTAATGTCCCCATGGGCCGGACAAGTCTTCTTTAAACTATTCAAGAAGAAACATCCCAATAAATCAAGAACAAAAAACCCACCATGAAATCCAAAATAAATGTAAAATAAATAAATGCAACACTCCCAGACATACCCCAGCGAAGGTAAGGAAAAACCTAGCAATAGGAAAAATGCACCACAGGCGATGTGGAGGAGAGAAACCTTAGAAGGGCCGTTCAAGGGGGGATCTCCCTTCTTGGATGTCGGTGATAATAGTGTTGCTATGGATGGGTGGAGAATAAAACAGCGAATAGTTGGTATGTATGTATATATACGTGTAATAAAACACAAATATGTGCATGCAATAGCAACTGGGGTACATAAGAACATTTTTGAAACATTTAAATATATTACAACTCTGTACATACATGTGATTAGCATTATACTCAGTAGAACAAATTTATATATCTTATACCCAGCTTAATCACTATATTAATATTACTGTTGCACTTTACTGTTACATTTGCACTCGGCTTGGATACCACACTTATTTTCATTGTAATGTACTTATGCTGTATGATGACAATACATTTCAATGTAATCTAATCTAACTGGTACTATGACCTGAATGATGGTCCTAGAGGTCAGTGATTTGATGCTCTTTTGGTGTTTTGGCGATGGTGGCGTAAGAGAGTGCTGTCTTAACGTAAGAGAGTGCCGTCTTAACAGGTTGTGGGGAATCTCCCATATAGGCATTGGATTGGGTGGAGACCTGGTGACTGTGAATGCCCTCGTATGCCCTGTGTATGGGGACATGTCACCCATATAGAAACACACCTCTTCAATCAATATCTGAGATGCAAATAAATAAATAACCTTCTTAATAAATATTATATTTATATTGTAGTGGGTTCTATAGAGACATAATTCCCCATGGTATTGTTTTGATGTGTTGATGGGGCACTGTCACTTTAAGGAGGTTGGTTTTGAGAGGAGACGCCCTGTGTGGGGTTTCATTGATAATGTTTGATTACTACGAGCTGTCAGAAGCTAGCCCGGCATAGTTCTGACAGCTGTCACTTGTGCTACTGCGAAATAAATTACACACGGCTTTGTGTTGTCAACTGATAGAAATTGTGCGTTTCTCTATTCCGATGATTTCTACAATATAATATATATATATAAATAACGATAGGTTATGTATATAACCTAGTTATATTAGTATTGGCTGAGCGTCCCGCTCTAGCCTAATGAGATACCCCTTATCTCCTAGTACCTACTGTACACCACCACGAACAACTTTTATGCACCCATACCTGACCGGGCCCCGCCCCTATGGAGGCGTAGCCTATAAGACCATGGTCATGGTCACCAAACACCCTTCCTCGCCAAATCTCGTTCCAGTAAAAGATCCCTCAAAAGGGAACTCAGGGCCGTGTAGAGCGGGACGCTCAGCCAATACTAATATAACTAGGTTATATACATAACCTATCGTTATATATCGTATGGCTATCGTGTCCCGCTCTAGCCTAATGAGATATGGGTTAGAGCGGACGCGAGACCCGACAGATGTACCCCCTGAGGACCCGTAAGCCCACATCAAGGGGTGCGGGGAGCCCTGTCACCCCATCCTTCCTAACGAAGGGGGGGCGCAGTCAACTCCACCTGAATGCGAACAAGGGGGAACTAGAACCCCTTGAACACACCGCACAGGCGGAACCACGTGTGACTTAACACACTGTGGCCCATACCCACACACTCCTGCTACCCGACCAAAGGACGGGAAGCAGGAAAGGCCACAGACCCCAGAACCGCCTGGGAGACAGAACTCCCGGTCATGTCCATGAGGTAAAACCTTACAAAGGGGCCCGGGGAGGACCATGAAGCTGCAGCACAGATGTCCTCCACCGAGGCCCCACCCAGGAGAGCGGCAGAGGCAGCCACCCCACGAGTGGAATGCGCCCTGACGCCCCCAGGGGGATCCTGCCCAGCCAACGTGTAGCAGAGGGCAATGCCCTCGCACAACCAATGGGACAGGCGTTGTTCGATAGTGCCTTACCGACATGAGAACCACCGTGACAGACAAAAGGCTGAACGGTGACCCCGAGGTCCTGAGTACGGCTGAGGTAATTCCCAAAGCACGGACCGGACATGACAGGTGAAGGCCCGCATCTAACTCACCACCGTGAGGAGGCGGATGAAACGCCTGAACCACAATATCCCTGGAGCGGAAGAACTCCGGATATTTACAGGCACGAAGGCAGGATTAGACCGCAGAGTGGCACCGCAATCAGAACGAAAGACAGGCACTCTGGTCGTACCGAGAGAGCACAAGCACACCCACGCGTGAGCGGAGGTGACGGCCAGCAAGAACGCGGTCTTGAACGACAGCTGTTCCAACGGCGCCTGCTGGAGCGGCTCAAACGGGGCCAAGGACAACCGACGAGGACCAATTGAAGATCTAAAGTCGGAGCCCAGGAGCGTTGCACCGGCTTAACGCGTCGAGCGCCAAGCAGGAAACGCTTCACAAGAGGGTGGCTGAACAAGACATCCCCTCAAACCCCTCATGATAGGAGGATATAGCTGCTGCATATACCCTCACCGTCGAAGCCGACAGTCTATCAAGGAGAGACTGGAGGTAACTAAGGACAGCATCCAGGGGGCAGGAGACTGGGTCCCTGTAGAATAACTACTGTCCAAAAGAATAGATTGTCCAATACGTCGGATTCCAATAGGTTGTACTTTATATAGAATGTTCAGCGCACGTTACATTACAGTTGAGTTCTCATCAGGTTCATTCATAAAACGCTCTCTGTCAATCACCTAAAAGGACGCAGCTGGTAGCAGGTGCAATGCATCCTGGGACTTGTATTTCTTGTGGTGACTAATGTAAATAATAGTATCTCTGACTAGAATAAACAAACACTCTTCCACTTCCACTTCTTCTTTCAAAGGTAAACAATAATCGATATTAATATATGTAATATAACTCATAATCATTAACCTGGCCTATTAAGTTACAACATTCTCCCCCCCGATGAACTGCTAGTTCATCCTAGACCTCTAAACAATATAATAACTGAATAGGTCTCCTTAACAAAGTTCCTGAGGTAGTGCGAATTGTGCACGACCTCACAAGTCCATCTCGACCTGGGAACAGTTCCTTGATTCTTCCCAGCTTCCAGGTTTGTCTGGGAGTGTTATCTTCTCCGATGAGTACAATGTCACCCTCTTTCAGAGGGGTGGGTGACGGCGTGTCACAGCGATGTGCTGATTTCAGATCCAGCAAGTAATCCTTACGCCAGCTATTCCAGAAGCTGGTTGCGAGTCTCTGCCTGTACTTCCATCTTCGGTTGAGCTCTTTACACTTAGGATTTGAGCGTTGTGCGTCAACTGGGAATGTCTTGGACGTGAGTCTTTTACCCACCAGGAAGTGGGCTGGGGTCAGCGGCTGTGGTTCATCCACTTCATTGTGCACAAAGGTCAGAGGCCTAGAGTTCAGGATAGCCTCAACCTCCGTTAGGACTGTGCACATCTCTTCAAAGTTGAGTGAAGCTCTTCCAAGCACCTTCCTTAGGCATGTTTTTACGGATCTGACGAGCCTCTCCCAGAATCCGCCCCACCATGCAGCTCGCTCGGCTATGAACTTCCAGGTGATGCCCTTTTCTGAGAAGAACTCCAACAGCTGTGGGTCTTTGATGGCCTTCCACAGCTCCTTCAAGTCCAGCTCAGCTCTCTTGAATGTTCTTGCGTTGTCCGAGTAGATAACTTTACATATTCCTCTTCTGGCAATGAATCTTTTCAGAGCTAACAGGAATTTCTCTGTCGACTGATCTGAGACCAGTTCCAGGTGTACCGCCCTGGTCACCGCACAGGTGAACAGTGCAATGTATGACTTCGTCACCGATCCATTTGCCTTCACATAAAGCGGTCCTGCAAAATCCACACCTGTGACTTCGAAGGGTGGGGATTCAGTTATTCTGTCTCTTGGTAAAGGTGCAGTGATCTGACATCCAGCCTTTGCCTTGAATCTCTTGCAGACAGTGCATCTTGCTAAAACACGCTTTACTAGCTGTCTAGCACGCAGGATCCAGTATCTTTCTCTTAGTTGTACTAAGGTGTCCCTCACTCCTGAATGCATTATCTTTTCATGACAGGACTGTATCAGCATTTCTGAGTATCTTTGTTTTCCGGGCAGAATCCACGGGTGCTGCTCTCGGAAGGTGAAGTTGGACTGTTGCAGTCTTCCTCCCACGCTGAGCAGTTCATATTCATCCAGGAATGGTTGGAGTTCCTTTATTTTACAGTCGTTCGTCAGATTCTTTCCTGTCTTCAGTAATTTGATCTCCTGACTGAAACTTTGTTGTTGTATTGTCTTGATCCAGTACCTTTCTGCCTCAAAGAGCTCGTCAGCAGTCAGCTCTCCTTGTGTCTTTGTCTTCCTTTGAGCATTGGTTATGAATCTCTTGATCCAGGCAGTCACTCTTAAGATCCTTCTCAGTTTGCTATATCTTGCCAGCTCCAATACTGGTTCAGAGAGATCTGCGTCATTTGCAGTAAGCTGTACTGTGACCTGGTGATGGCACTTGAGTTCTGTGTAAACTTCTTCTGGAACCTGGCCCTCATCAGTCTCCTCTGACTGATCAGGTGACTGGTCAGGTGTGGTCAGAACTTCAGGTCCGTACCACCATAGCTTGTTCTGTATCAGGTTTTCCACAGTCTGTCCTCTGGTAGGGAGGTCAGCTGGATTTACCTTCCCTTTTATGTGTGACCATGACTCTGGGTTGGTCAAGGACTGGATCTCTGTCACTCTGTTTGAGACAAACTGTTTCCACTTGTGAGCGGAGCTGCAAATCCAGTGCAGCGTAATCATAGAGTCTGTCCACATTGTGATCTGTTTGTGTTCCATTTTCAAAGTCTTCATCAAGTGGCTGGCTAGTCTTGCCCCAATCACAGCTCCCATGAGCTCCAGGCGCGGCAGTGTCATTTTCTTGAGAGGGGCTACCCTGGACTTGGATGCCACTAAGCTCGTTCTAAGTTCTCCATCTTGGGTTTTGCCCTGCAGGTAGGCCACAGCACTGTAAGCCCTTTCACTGGCGTCACAGAACACATGTAGTTTCAGGAGGTGGCTGTTCTCTGTCTGCAGGTCTATTCTGTACCATCTTGGGATAGCGAGCTGGTGTAGCTGGGGGAGCTCCGAACACCACTGTTGCCATTCTCGAGTCAGATCAGGTGGTAGCTCCTCATCCCAGGAGAATCCTCTCTCCCACATTTCTTGGAACATGCACTTGACTCTGACTGTGAAAGGAGTCAGGAACCCAAGGGGGTCATAAATGCGTGCAGACGATTGCAGAACACTTCTCTTTGTGTTCTCCTTCCGTTTTAGAATGCTCACCAGTGGCCTTAAGTCAAAGGTGAAGTCATCAGTTTCTGGCCTCCATACCAAGCCGAGCACTTTCAGTACCGCTCCGTGTGTCTCTGGCGCCACCGTGAGGTCAGTTTTGCTCTTCTTCCATTTTTCCATCAATTCAGGAGAGTTTGTCATCCACTTGCAGAGGTCCATGCCTGCGGTCAACAGCATTTGTTTAGCAGTTGTCGTCACAGTGTAAGCTTCTTCAACGTTGTGTGAACTTGCAATAAAATCATCGACATAAAGTGATTCTCTCAATGTCTCTACAACGGATGGATGTTCTGTCTCATACTGTTTCAGGTGTTTCCTGATTGTAGCAGCGAGTAAGAATGGACTTGGGGAAGCGCCAAAGACCACTCTGGTCATCCTTAACACTCGTGGCTTTTCCTCCTCTTCTCCCTTTGGTGGGCCAGTGAGCCACAAGAACCTCACGGCATCTCTGTCCCTTTCTGCCAGGGATATTTGCAGGAAGGCCTTCTTGATGTCTGCCATAAAGGCGATCGCATGTTGCCTGAACTTAATCAGGACGTTGAGGAGGTCTGGGTTCAGGTTGGGTCCTGTGAATAAGCAGTCATTGAGGGATGGATGGCCATTTTCATGAGATGAAGCATCAAACACTACTCTCAGTTTCGTCGTCACCTTGTCCTCTCTCAGTACTGCGTGGTGAGGTAAGTAGTATTTCACACTGTCTGTCCTTGCATCATCCTCCGGCACGTCCTCTGCTATGTTCTGTTGTAAATAGTCCTCCACTACTTCATGATACCTGCTGTAAAAGGTAACATCTTTCTTTAGTCTTTTCTTCAGACCATCAAACCTTTTCTTAGCGATTCTGTAGTTGTCTTGGAGTTCTGTTCTTTCTGCCTTCCATGGCAACTCCACTTGGTATCGCCCATCTTTAAAGGTTGTTGTTCTCTCGAACATCTGTTGAGCTTCTTCTTCTGCTGGGTTCTGTGTTTTCTCGCCTGTTATACCCAGAGACTCAATTTCCCAGAATGCCTTTAGTTGATTGGAGACAAGTGTGTCTTCATCCATGGGGATGAGCATGCATGCTGCCTCAGCTACACTTGACATGGACACAGGCCCCTGCACAGACCATCCAAAGGTGCTCTCCACCGCAACCAAAGTCTCTGTCAGCCTCTCCACTTTGCCTGATACTATTTGCCAATAATAGTCTGCTCCTATCAGGATGGAGAGCTCTGTATCACTTTCATTTCCTGGGAAGTCTGCCAGTCTCAGACCCTTTTTCTTGAGCTCATGTTGAACCTGGTCACCAGGCACCTTCATCACTGCTGAGCACACCTGTGGGGTCTCTATAGCCTCTATTTCGATTTTTTGCTCGGTGTCCCAGACATTCCTCAAGGTGACCTTCACTGTGTTGTACTGTGACATTGTAGGGACAGAGGATCCAAACGTGTGAAGAGTGAGTTTCTCTTGTCTCATTACTGGTAACTTCAGGCTCTTCACAAGGTTTCCATGGATGAAGCTCCTCTGACTCCCTCCATCTAGTAAGCAACGAGCTATTACCCTGCCTCCTGGGCCTTCCACCCATGCCTTGGCAGTTTGTAACAGCACAGTGTTCTGTCCATCTGGTTTCATCTTCACTGAATGAGGAATGACTGAGGAAACAACAGCCTCTTCCGAAACAGGGGGTTTCTGCTCCTCACTTTTCTTGCCAGTGCACACAGCAATGTGATGTCTTCTTCCACAGGTTGCACAGGAGACCTGCTTTTTACAGAATTTGGCTATGTGTTTCTGTCCTAAACACACAAAACATCTTCCCATTCGCATTAGTCTGTCTTTACGTTCAATAACGTTGTTGTCTGGGCAATGTTCTGCTTTGTGATCAGCACTGTCACAGAACAAACAGTTGTACACCTGGCTGGCTGTATGCAGTGTAGCAGTAGATTGCATGCTGGGTCTTTTTGGTCTCACTTCGCTGAATGAGTAGGCCTGTTTCCATGGCTTGCTCTCTTCTTTCTGATGGTTGGATGTTGTTGTCATTTGCAGTGCTCTTTCTCTGCTCTGAACCTCCCTCTGTAGGAATGTGACTATTTCAGAAACTTTCCATTCATCATCTACCCCCCTCTGACGACCATATTCAAGAGCTATGCTATCTGGAATCATCTGCAGTAAAATTGGGCATAGCAGGCTCCCGTAGTTTTCTGACACTACACCCAGTGACTCCAAGCTCCTCATTTGAATTTCACATTCATCATATAGCTGCCTCAATGCATTCACATCAGAGGCTTTCTTCACAGGAGTAAGATTCAGTAGTTTTGACATGTGAGCACTGATCAGTAGATCTTTCCTTCCAAATCTATTTTGTAATAAAGTGACCGCATTGTCATAGTTATCATCTGTTAATGTCAGTCCTGCTATTGCCTTTGCAGCTGGTCCAGTGAGATAGGTTTTCAGGTAAGTAAACTTCTCTCTTTTACACAGTCCATCATTATTGTGAATAGCAGTTTCATACTGGCTCCAGAATTCCTGCCATTTACTGACATCTCCATTATATTTCTCAATGACCAATCTTGGTAGCTTTACTGACTGTCTCTGTGATCTTGCTTCAGTATCACTCACCCGCCGGGCCTCTGCTGTCAGTTCCTTTTGGTTCCTTATCACTCGTTGTGCGCGGCTCCGTTGGATAATGATGCGCTCCTTGTACGTCTCCAATAATTCAATCTCTGCGTCCAAATCATCCATCAAAGTTAGCTGCTCTATTTCCCGGTTTATTTCAAGCAAACTGTCCTCCTTTGATGCCAGTACATCCAACATAGTTGTCAAGTCTTCAACACTCGGAGCCTCATTTCCAATCTCAGCGTCAATCTGATTTAAAATACGTGTAGTACCACCTCTGATGGCACAGCGCTTCCGTTTCTGTCTCTCGATTTCACTCCGACGTTCTGTTTCATCCATTCTATCGTTATATCCAAATGATCTAAAGTTCCCTGGTTTCGGCACCAAAAATGTAGAATAACTACTGTCCAAAAGAATAGATTGTCCAATACGTCGGATTCCAATAGGTTGTACTTTATATAGAATCTTCAGCGCACGTTACATTACAGTTGAGTTCTCATCAGGTTCATTCATAAAACGCTCTCTGTCAATCACCTAAAAGGACGCAGCTGGTAGCAGGTGCAATGCGTCCTGGGACTTGTATTTCTTGTGGTGACTAATGTAAATAATAGTATCTCTGACTAGAATAAACAAACACTCTTCCACTTCCACTTCTTCTTTCAAAGGTAAACAATAATCGATATTAATATATGTAATATAACTCATAATCATTAACCTGGCCTATTAAGTTACAACAGTCCCGGCCCCCCGCCTTACACCACACTTGGAACATACGCCATCTGCCCGCGTAAGCGCGACAGTGGAGGGAGCATGCGCATTCCGGATGGTATCAACCACAGAAGGGTCCATCCTCTCCAGACTACCAGTAGCTGGATCAGGACCGGGAACCACACAGCTGCGCCCCGGTCCGGCGCCATCAGGATCAAGAACCTGCGCCCCTCAACGTACCCGTCCCAACAACTGACCTAACAGATGTATGGGGAAGAATCGCAGGCGGCACGGCATCGGTCCCAGACCTGCCTGGCTATGTCCGGACGTAATCCCCACCCGTCAGGATGAGGACCGCCCCGCGACAGTACACCTGCACCCACATTCTCCCTGCCGGGGATGTGGGGAGCCCTCAGGCCGCGCAGATGGAGGACGCCCATAGCCAGCCGGCCACCGCCTGGTGCAGACGGGGGGATCGTACTCCTCCCTGTCTGTCGATACACGACACTGACGTCGTATCGTCCGTCCTGATCAACACCATTTGTGGACCAGAAGGACCGCTTTCAACACCAACACATTGAACGTAGCGCAGACCGGGCAGCATGGTTTGCCAGCTGCCCCCTACTGCGTTGGCCCGACGCGTCACCAGCGAGGGAGGCGTCGGTGAAAAACGTGACGTGAGACAGCGCCGTAACCGTCGTAGGACGGAACCTCCCGAGCGTGTTGACAACACGCTCTGAGAGGGATGCCCATAGCCCTCCAACCGTTGACTGGGAAGAGGAGTACTCTACTTCCAGTCTACAACAAACCCCAGGCTGGTAGAGACCTGCCTGGTACGAGACCTGACGATCCACCTTGACCGCGAAGGACCAAAACGTCGTCAGGGCAGAACACTCCGTAACCCCTGACGACGCAGAGGCCCCAGTGCGGCCTCCACGCACTTGGTGAAGATGCGGTGAGACAGAGAAAACCGAACGGCAGCCTCTGGTACTCATACGCTAACCCTGCAAAGGAAGCGTAGGTAAGCCCTAGGATGGAAGATCGGAGATGCGCATACGCATCCTACAGGTCTATGGAGGAGAACCAGACCCCCACCTGACAGTGTTCAACAGGTAGGAGACGATCCAAAAAATGCTGAACCTTCCCATGGGACAGGTCCAGCTTGGGTCTGACACCCCCCCTCCCGATTTCTCAGGCACCAGAGAACACCGGGAGGAGAACGCCACGACGATGGCTTGCTTCGTCCACAGAGATTGGATCTCGTTGACCAGAGCTGTCACTGCTGGAGACCCTGACAATAGGGTCTGTACCAAACCCGAAAACGGGTGGGGTTGTGTAAACACAAGTCCCCGCCTCAGCGTTCTCTCCATCCACCTCGACATATGGTACTGCCGTAGTCATATGTGATGACACTCCCAACGTACCCGCCGCCATGTGGCGCAGGTCCGCCAGGAACTGTAGATAGTTGGCCCCGTCCCACCCGCTGTGCGTAGCCAACCCTGGAAACGTGCGAGCAGAGCGTTCCGTGTCGGGACATCTGACCCTGACACCACCCACGAGGCAATCGCACCCAAGGGGGGACCCCGACAGAAAGGGCCGGTTTGATACGGGGGGCTTCCTATGAAAAAAGCCCCCCCACTGAACACCCCTCCAGAACATGCTGAGGAGTTGTTCTGCAGCCGGACATGCAAGGTGTAAGGACCCCATGGGTTCCTACACACCGTAGCCCTGCAGTGATATTACTACCACCCCAAATCACGCGTGCCTGCGAGACCACTGCCAATTTTTCAGGAGTGGGAGGCACCAACATGATACCTGGCCTGGCGAAGGCGAGGCCGGGGAAGCCCGCACTGTGTGCCTCAAAAGGTTTCGAGCCCCCCTGCTGACAACACTTAAGTTGACAGACGTAACACCAGGCTCAACCAACACAGCTTATGGTGTGGGAGCCGCTTGACAGCACAACATTCTCACGGACAGACCCAGGCTCAGCCATCAACTGGGTGTCAGCCCCTGTCCCCATGAGAAGCAAAAAGTGGGGCCGCCCGGGCTTCAACGAAGGCACGCGGCCCGCAGCCAAAGGAAACAATCAGAGCCCACTTTTTCCGCTGGTGTTGGGGAAGGGAGTGATCGGAGAGCAGGCTGCTCGCGGCAGGACGGTGACGGCTTGTTGTTCAAGCCGAACCCATCCAACATGGCCGATCCCTCGGCCGCCAAGGCTGTCGGCCTTGTGGACACCTGTCGATTCAACGCCCAGGATACCTCCAGCGGGGGAAAACATGGCCGCCTGTCGAGGGCCTCGTCATCGCCGCTGACGAGGCCGTGCTCTCTCTTCTTCTGGCTGCGCGGTGTGAGGCGGTGTGGGGCCTAGGACAATACCGCCCGCGCTCCAGCAGAAGACCAAAATCCCCTGCGGAGAGGGGAACCCTGAGCGGTTATAGCTTGCGGCTGGGTCAAAGCTAATAACGTCAACAACCTCGCGCGATGTGTCGACGTCGGTTGGCCCTCAAGGCCCCGCCACCAGACACCATTTTTTTAATAGAAAAATACAGCAATTCAAACACAGTTCTAATCGCTGCCAATTCCATACCGTGGCGGTACAGGCTTTAACAGCCCACCAGCCACTCGCCAGGCCGACCCACCCATGCCGTCGGCCGGGCGGGGCACTGTTTCAATATGTCAAAAACAAAGGACTGATGTTAACACGGAGCACCAGTGGTGGTTGCAAACAGCAACCTCCACTGTGGTGTGCACCATGAAAGGGTTAAATGAATAAAAGAACTAAACCACAAAATACTGTAGAATGAGCAAACCCATATACACAACGTTAAGGGGAGGCGGACCAGAGCAAACTAGTCCCGCCTTCATTCAAAATATTCACAACAGCACACCAGCCCTAGCTTAGCCCATTTACCAAAAAAGGTAAACAAAGCCCCCCCCGCACTACTCCCCCAGTATACCGATTGACCGTCAGTATGAAATGGTTGAGAGGAGAGAAAGCTGTAGCAAAGACAGACCTTCTCATAGCAGAGTGACAGAACGAAACAGTAGCCCACTACACTACTACAGCCTAGCGTGAGGCGATGTGGGACCCAGATCAACAACCGCCTGCGCACAGACACGCAACATGTTTACAATGTCGGCTGGACCCATAGCCCCACTACCCGACGCCAATGTGGATAGGAACTAGCCAGCTGAGCCATAACCCGCCGTTAAGTCCCATCCTGCAGTAATATAGCTCTACTGCTACACCGCCGAGCTCACGCATCGGCCCCAGATGGGGACACCGTTCCACAGACCCCGCCGGAACACAAAGGTAACGTAACTGGCTAGGCTACCTAGCCACGGCCTACCATGTTGTCAACCCATTTACCCGTAAAAAAGGTAAATAGGACTCAGCCAAACCCCCACAACAGCTACCGACTGACCTTCATTGATGAACCGGGCAAGAGGAGGGAGAAGTGACAACATCTCACGGCGGAGACATTAGAACAGCGTAGCAGTTAGCATGTAGCATTAGCGTTAGCATGTAGCATAGCATTAGTTGTTTAACATCACGACCAGGACCCTTTGGAAACCGTTCACTGCAGTGAAACGTTCACCAAACCATCCTGCCCCCGGCGCCGACACACAACATGGTTGTGTAACAAAACAAACCAGCATTACTAACACTAATACCCATGCCTAAAGACACAGGGCCTACCTGAGTACAAGCTGGCCCGACAGCCAACCTTGCACAGCTGATCCTTGGCCTGCTGCCATCAGACGAGGAAACATCAACATAGGCCCGTCGTGTCGCTGAAAACATGCTTCGAAGATGCCAGGGGCCAGCAACCTCCGGTAAGCTTTCAACATTACACAATTCCTCCAATCTTTTTCATACTGCTAGTTACATACGGTGCACGCAGCCGATATGGTGGAACGAAAATAGAGGAAGGGTGTTTGGTGACCATGGGTGCATAAAAGTTGTTCGTGGTGGTGTACAGTAGGTACTAGGAGATAAGGGGTATCTCATTAGGCTAGAGCGGGACGCGTTAGCCATACGATATATAACTGTCTTTTACTAGTACCTTACTACTATGTACTATGTTACTATCCGTATACTACTACCTACCATGCTAATATGTCTATTATACTATGCACTCAGTGTGTAACACTCAAGTTCAACACTATTTGACGAACAATGCCACTGACCATAAGCTGCCAGAGATGCACATCTCCTGCTGACCAGAAAACCACACACTTTTCTGATAGTGGGGTGCCTGGACACTCAGTCATTTAAAATGTATATGCAAACGTTTCATTTTCACTTCTAATTTGAAGATAAGGATCTATAGAACAATTTTGGCTTGAGTGTCAAGAAACCAGTTGAATTTAATAAAAATGTATCCAAAATGGCCACGATCGAAATCATGAATTCTTTAAAAACGTCTTAATGTTCACACAATTGCTGTGCAATATAATTTTGTATTGCTATTTTAAGTTAATACTGTGTGAGGAATCAACTGGAGTTTATTCCTGTTTTGAATATTCTGGTATGGCAAAAATCAAAGATGGCTGCAATTTCTGTATTTATTTCGAATTACGCTTCATAACCTTTATTCTATTGAACCTAGAATGGTGATGTTGGTGCCTGTACCTAGGTTTTCATGAATGAGTAATTGAATACAAATTAAATAAGCATGATTGGAGCATATCTTATATGATATTTCACACAATGAGACAATAAATATGTGGAGAACTAGAGTTAGATATGAGAACTGTAAACAACAGTTGATTGTGAAGAACAAACGATGATTGTGAAGAACGTCCTCATCACAAGAAAGGATCTGCATCTCAGCACCAATGTCAACGCCATGCCAAAGACCTGATGGAGGTGTTGCTGAGCAATGGGAATCCCTTTGAGCAGGGCAGTAAAGACCTGGTTACATTAGACAATAAGGTGTGTGAGTCTGCGGCTGCTGCCCTATCTGTCCATCAACTCGAGTCTACGGGACAAGAGCAGTACAACAATTTCAGGAAGAGTGCTTGAATCAAATGACAGACTTCTGACGGCACCGATCAAGCGAAGTAACTTACTGTTGTTCCATGAGAAGAAAACACAGAAGAAAACAGCAAATGAGCTGAGGATGCAGCACTTCAAACATCATGCAGAGCTCTATGGGAATATTTGATATTTCTGTTGACGAGGAGGTAGTTGCGCCAGGTGTAACAAGACATTTTCTCATTCCTGTCAAATAAGTTGTTAACAGATGGACAGTTCCCAGATGACAAGGATGTCTACATCACTGCAGGTGATCAAGTCCACCATGTTGGAAACAGTCCACCAATGGATCAATGCAACCATGAGGAAGCTGACTGACACTCGTGTCCTATAATACATCTCCTCCACGCCCTCCAAACATCATCACTTGGGAGGGTGCATACTGGAGATACAGATGTTTGTCGTAATCCTTCTGACTAATTTCCATCACATCAAGCCACTAACAGATACACACCTTGTGATTTCTTTATACAAGTTGTAAAATGTAAATGCTTTTTAGATATTTGTGTGCTGGATAATGTTTTTAATGTTATATTTGTGTGAAGGAAGAGTAGTCTTAACCGTGGTGACATGGTGTCCAGGATAAACAATAAACAATAAACGATGAGCTCTACAACTACTGGTATCAATGTGCTTGACCCTTTCACTGCCACACGACAGAAGGTTAACCCTTTACAATCACACAACCGACGGTGATGCTCCATCATTAGCATCATTAGCTCTGCATCTGGAGTCAGCAGTGTAGACTAGAGCCAGTAGTGTAGTCTAGAGCCAGTAGTGTAGTCTAGAGCCAGTAGTGTAGTCTAGAGCCAGTAGTGTAGTCTAGAGCCAGTAGTGTAGACTAGAGCCAGTAGTGTAGTCTAGAGCCAGTAGTGTAGTCTAGAGCCAGTAGTGTAGTCTAGAGCCAGTAGTGTAGTCTAGAGCCAGTAGTGTAGTCTAGAGCCAGTAGTGTAGTCTAGAGCCAGTAGTGTAGTCTAGAGCCAGTAGTGTAGTCTAGAGCCAGTAGTGTAGACTAGAGCCAGTAGTGTAGTCTAGAGCCAGTAGTGTAGTCTAGAGCCAGTAGTGTAGTCTAGAGCCAGTAGTGTAGTCTAGAGCCAGTAGTGTAGTCTAGAGCCAGTAGTGTAGTCTAGAGCCAGTAGTGTAGTCTAGAGCCAGTAGTCTAGAGCCAGTAGTCTAGAGCCAGTAGTGTAGTCTAGAGCCAGTAGTGTAGTCTAGAGCCAGTAGTGTAGTCTAGAGCCAGTAGTGTAGTCTAGAGCCAGTAGTGTAGTCTAGAGCCAGTAGTGTAGTCTAGAGCCAGTAGTGTAGTCTAGAGCCAGTAGTGTAGACTAGAGCCAGTAGTCTAGAGCCAGTAGTCTAGAGCCAGTAGTGTAGTCTAGAGCCAGTAGTGTAGTCTAGAGCCAGTAGTGTAGACTAGAGCCAGTAGTCTTTTGAATATTCTGGTATGGCAAAAATCAAAGATGGCTGCAATTTCTGTATTTATTTCGAATTACGCTTCATAACCTTTATTCTATTGAACCTAGAATGGTGATGTTGGTGCCTGTACCTAGGTTTTCATGAATGAGTAATTGAATACAAATTAAATAAGCATGATTGGAGCATATCTTATATGATATTTCACACAATGAGACAATAAATATGTGGAGAACTAGAGTTAGATATGAGAACTGTAAACAACAGTTGATTGTGAAGAACAAACGATGATTGTGAAGAACGTCCTCATCACAAGAAAGGATCTGCATCTCAGCACCAATGTCAACGCCATGCCAAAGACCTGATGGAGGTGTTGCTGAGCAATGGGAATCCCTTTGAGCAGGGCAGTAAAGACCTGGTTACATTAGACAATAAGGTGTGTGAGTCTGCGGCTGCTGCCCTATCTGTCCATCAACTCGAGTCTACGGGACAAGAGCAGTACAACAATTTCAGGAAGAGTGCTTGAATCAAATGACAGACTTCTGACGGCACCGATCAAGCGAAGTAACTTACTGTTGTTCCATGAGAAGAAAACACAGAAGAAAACAGCAAATGAGCTGAGGATGCAGCACTTCAAACATCATGCAGAGCTCTATGGGAATATTTGATATTTCTGTTGACGAGGAGGTAGTTGCGCCAGGTGTAACAAGACATTTTCTCATTCCTGTCAAATAAGTTGTTAACAGATGGACAGTTCCCAGATGACAAGGATGTCTACATCACTGCAGGTGATCAAGTCCACCATGTTGGAAACAGTCCACCAATGGATCAATGCAACCATGAGGAAGCTGACTGACACTCGTGTCCTATAATACATCTCCTCCACGCCCTCCAAACATCATCACTTGGGAGGGTGCATACTGGAGATACAGATGTTTGTCGTAATCCTTCTGACTAATTTCCATCACATCAAGCCACTAACAGATACACACCTTGTGATTTCTTTATACAAGTTGTAAAATGTAAATGCTTTTTAGATATTTGTGTGCTGGATAATGTTTTTAATGTTATATTTGTGTGAAGGAAGAGTAGTCTTAACCGTGGTGACATGGTGTCCAGGATAAACAATAAACAATAAACGATGAGCTCTACAACTACTGGTATCAATGTGCTTGACCCTTTCACTGCCACACGACAGAAGGTTAACCCTTTACAATCACACAACCGACGGTGATGCTCCATCATTAGCATCATTAGCTCTGCATCCGGAGTCAGCAGTGTAGACTAGAGCCAGTAGTGTAGTCTAGAGCCAGTAGTGTAGTCTAGAGCCAGTAGTGTAGTCTAGAGCCAGTAGTGTAGTCTAGAGCCAGTAGTGTAGACTAGAGCCAGTAGTGTAGTCTAGAGCCAGTAGTGTAGTCTAGAGCCAGTAGTGTAGTCTAGAGCCAGTAGTGTAGTCTAGAGCCAGTAGTGTAGTCTAGAGCCAGTAGTGTAGTCTAGAGCCAGTAGTGTAGTCTAGAGCCAGTAGTGTAGTCTAGAGCCAGTAGTGTAGACTAGAGCCAGTAGTGTAGTCTAGAGCCAGTAGTGTAGTCTAGAGCCAGTAGTGTAGTCTAGAGCCAGTAGTGTAGTCTAGAGCCAGTAGTGTAGTCTAGAGCCAGTAGTGTAGTCTAGAGCCAGTAGTGTAGTCTAGAGCCAGTAGTGTAGTCTAGAGCCAGTAGTCTAGAGCCAGTAGTCTAGAGCCAGTAGTGTAGTCTAGAGCCAGTAGTGTAGTCTAGAGCCAGTAGTGTAGTCTAGAGCCAGTAGTGTAGTCTAGAGCCAGTAGTGTAGTCTAGAGCCAGTAGTGTAGTCTAGAGCCAGTAGTGTAGTCTAGAGCCAGTAGTGTAGACTAGAGCCAGTAGTCTAGAGCCAGTAGTCTAGAGCCAGTAGTGTAGTCTAGAGCCAGTAGTGTAGTCTAGAGCCAGTAGTGTAGACTAGAGCCAGTAGTCTAGAGCCAGTAGTCTAGAGCCAGTAGTGTAGAGTCAGTAGTGTAGTCTAGAGCCAGTAGTCTAGAGCCAGTAGTCTAGAGCCAGTAGTGTAGTCTAGAGCCAGTAGTGTAGTCTAGAGCCAGTAGTGTAGTCTAGAGCCAGTAGTGTAGTCTAGAGTCAGTAGTGTAGTCTAGAGCCAGTAGTGTAGACTAGAGCCAGTAGTGTAGTCTAGAGCCAGTAGTGTAGTCTAGAGCCAGTAGTGTAGTCTAGAGCCAGTAGTGTAGTCTAGAGCCAGTAGTGTAGTCTAGAGCCAGTAGTGTAGTCTAGAGCCAGTAGTGTAGTCTAGAGCTAGTAGTGTAGACTAGAGCCAGTAGTGTAGTCTAGAGCCAGTAGTGTAGACTAGAGCCAGTAGTGTAGTCTAGAGCCAGTAGTCTAGAGCCAGTAGTGTAGACTAGAGCCAGTAGTGTAGTCTAGAGCCAGTAGTGTAGTCTAGAGCCAGTAGTCTAGAGCCAGTAGTGTAGACTAGAGCCAGTAGTGTAGACTAGAGCCAGTAGTGTAGTCTAGAGCCAGTAGTGTAGTCTAGAGCCAGTAGTGTAGTCTAGAGCCAGTAGTGTAGTCTAGAGCCAGTAGTGTAGTCTAGAGCCAGTAGTGTAGACTAGAGCCAGTAGTGTAGTCTAGAGCCAGTAGTGTAGTCTAGAGCCAGTAGTGTAGTCTAGAGCCAGTAGTGTAGTCTAGAGCCAGTAGTGTAGTCTAGAGCCAGTAGTGTAGTCTAGAGCCAGTAGTGTAGTCTAGAGCCAGTAGTGTAGTCTAGAGCCAGTAGTGTAGTCTAGAGCCAGTAGTGTAGTCTAGAGCCAGTAGTGTAGTCTAGAGCCAGTAGTGTAGACTAGAGCCAGTAGTGTAGTCTAGAGCCAGTAGTGTAGTCTAGAGCCAGTAGTGTAGTCTAGAGCCAGTAGTGTAGTCTAGAGCCAGTAGTGTAGTCTAGAGCCAGTAGTGTAGTCTAGAGCCAGTAGTGTAGTCTAGAGCCAGTAGTGTAGACTAGAGCCAGTAGTGTAGTCTAGAGCCAGTAGTGTAGTCTAGAGCCAGTAGTGTAGTCTAGAGCCAGTAGTGTAGTCTAGAGCCAGTAGTGTAGACTAGAGCCAGTAGTGTAGTCTAGAGCCAGTAGTGTAGTCTAGAGCCAGTAGTGTAGTCTAGAGCCAGTAGTGTAGTCTATAGCCAGTAGTGTAGTCTAGAGCCAGTAGTGTAGAGCCAGTAGTGTAGTCTAGAGTCAGTAGTGTAGTCTAGAGCCAGTAGTCTAGAGCCAGTAGTGTAGTCTAGAGCCAGTAGTGTAGTCTAGAGCCAGTAGTGTAGTCTAGAGCCAGTAGTGTAGTCTAGAGCCAGTAGTGTAGTCTAGAGCCAGTAGTGTAGTCTAGAGCCAGTAGTGTAGTCTAGAGCCAGTAGTGTAGTCTAGAGCCAGTAGTGTAGTCTAGAGCCAGTAGTGTAGTCTAGAGCCAGTAGTGTAGTCTAGAGCCAGTAGTGTAGTCTAGAGCCAGTAGTGTAGTCTAGAGCCAGTAGTGTAGTCCAGAGCCAGTAGTGTAGTCTAGAGCCAGTAGTGTAGTCTAGAGCCAGTAGTGTAGTCTAGAGCCAGTAGTGTAGTCTAGAGCCAGTAGTGTAGTCTAGAGCCAGTAGTGTAGTCTAGAGCCAGTAGTGTAGTCTAGAGCCAGTAGTGTAGACTAGAGCCAGTAGTGTAGTCTAGAGCCAGTAGTGTAGTCTAGAGCCAGTAGTGTAGTCTAGAGCCAGTAGTGTAGTCTAGAGCCAGTAGTGTAGTCTAGAGCCAGTAGTGTAGTCTAGAGCCAGTAGTGTAGTCTAGAGCCAGTAGTGTAGTCTAGAGCCAGTAGTGTAGTCTAGAGCCAGTAGTGTAGTCTAGAGCCAGTAGTGTAGTCTAGAGCCAGTAGTGTAGTCTAGAGCCAGTAGTGTAGTCTAGAGCCAGTAGTGTAGTCTAGAGCCAGTAGTGTAGTCTAGAGCCAGTAGTGTAGTCTAGAGCCAGTAGTGTAGTCTAGAGCCAGTAGTGTAGTCTAGAGCCAGTAGTGTAGACTAGAGCCAGTAGTGTAGTCTAGAGCCAGTAGTGTAGTCTAGAGCCAGTAGTGTAGTCTAGAGCCAGTAGTGTAGTCTAGAGCCAGTAGTGTAGACTAGAGCCAGTAGTGTAGTCTAGAGCCAGTAGTGTAGTCTAGAGCAGGTAGTGTAGTCTAGAGCCAGTAGTGTAGTCTAGAGCCAGTAGTGTAGTCTAGAGCCAGTAGTGTAGTCTAGAGCCAGTAGTGTAGTCTAGAGCCAGTAGTGTAGTCTAGAGCCAGTAGTGTAGTCTAGAGCCAGTAGTGTAGTCTAGAGCCAGTAGTGTAGTCTAGAGCCAGTAGTGTAGTCTAGAGCCAGTAGTCTAGAGCCAGTAGTGTAGTCTAGAGCCAGTAGTGTAGTCTAGAGCCAGTAGTGTAGTCTAGAGCCAGTAGTGTAGACTAGAGCCAGTAGTGTAGTCTAGAGCCAGTAGTGTAGACTAGAGCCAGTAGTGTAGTCTAGAGCCAGTAGTGTAGTCTAGAGCCAGTAGTGTAGTCTAGAGCCAGTAGTGTAGACTAGAGCCAGTAGTGTAGTCTAGAGCCAGTAGTGTAGACTAGAGCCAGTAGTGTAGTCTAGAGCCAGTAGTCTAGTCTAGAGTCAGTAGTGTAGTCTAGAGCCAGTAGTGTAGTCTAGAGCCAGTAGTGTAGTCTAGAGCCAGTAGTGTAGTCTAGAGCCAGTAGTGTAGACTAGAGCCAGTAGTGTAGTCTAGAGCCAGTAGTGTAGTCTAGAGCCAGTAGTGTAGACTAGAGCCAGTAGTGTAGTCTAGAGCCAGTAGTGTAGTCTAGAGCCAGTAGTGTAGACTAGAGCCAGTAGTGTAGTCTAGAGCCAGTAGTGTAGACTAGAGCCAGTAGTGTAGTCTAGAGCCAGTAGTGTAGTCTAGAGCCAGTAGTGTAGTCTAGAGCCAGTAGTGTAGTCTAGAGCCAGTAGTGTAGTCTAGAGCCAGTAGTGTAGTCTAGAGCCAGTAGTGTAGTCTAGAGCCAGTAGTGTAGACTAGAGCCAGTAGTGTAGTCTAGAGCCAGTAGTGTAGTCTAGAGCCAGTAGTGTAGTCTAGAGCCAGTAGTGTAGTCTAGAGCCAGTAGTGTAGTCTAGAGCCAGTAGTGTAGTCTAGAGTCAGTAGTGTAGAGCCAGTAGTGTAGACTAGAGCCAGTAGTGTAGTCTAGAGCCAGTAGTGTAGTCTAGAGCCAGTAGTGTAGTCTAGAGCCAGTAGTGTAGTCTAGAGCCAGTAGTGTAGTCTAGAGCCAGTAGTGTAGTCTAGAGCCAGTAGTCTAGAGTCAGTAGTGTAGTCTAGAGCCAGTAGTGTAGTCTAGAGCCAGTAGTGTAGTCTAGAGCCAGTAGTGTAGACTAGAGCCAGTAGTGTAGTCTAGAGCCAGTAGTGTAGTCTAGAGCCAGTAGTGTAGTCTAGAGCCAGTAGTGTAGTCTAGAGCCAGTAGTGTAGTCTAGAGCCAGTAGTGTAGTCTAGAGCCAGTAGTGTAGTCTAGAGCCAGTAGTGTAGTCTAGAGCCAGTAGTGTAGTCTAGAGCCAGTAGTGTAGTCTAGAGCCAGTAGTGTACAGGATACTACGGGGTACTACATGGCACTATGGGGTACTATAGGGTACTACATGGCACTACGGGGTACTACATGGCACTACAGGGTACTACATGTCTGCTCCTTTGCAGCACCACAAACATGGGAACTCTCTAACTCTTCCCCCCCCCCCTCTCCCCCCCCCCCCCCCCTCCCTCCCCCTTCTCTCTGAGTACCCGTCTCCTGGCGCTGACCAAGGTGATGGATGCCTCGGGGTCTTGGCCAAGCTTGTAGTGACTGCTCTACATGCACCTCCGAGGCATTGGATCAGTTATTCACCGCCGTCTGTCCGTGGTCCTGTCAACTGATTAACAGACTGTTAACAGATTAACAGTCAACGCGGTTTCATTGCTGGGTTAAGTACTTCTATTCTATTCACATAATACGCTTACTTCATATATCTACTCCATTCACATATATGCCTACCACTTGTATCTATTGCTATGTCCGCCTACTACAATCTCATGAGCTGTCTAACGCCTGTCCCGTCTCCCTGTCTTCCTATGACTTGCTGTCCTGGAGTGTTGACCGGAGTGTTGGACGTCCCGTGACGAAGGCCGGGAGATTGTGACCCCCTCTGGGTGCCCCCCTGTCTTCGGAGGTCTCGTAGTGGTGACCGGAGTGCCGGATGTCCCGCGTTGATGTCGGGGAGTTCGCGACCCTCTCTGCGCCACCCCCCTTCCCCCTGTCTCCGGCTGTCCCTGAGCAACGACCGGAGTGTTGAATGTCCCGTGACTAAGACGGGGAGGACGTGACCCTCTTGCGCCGCCCCTGTGCCTCAAATAGATCCGCTATCAACTCTATCTTTAATCTTTCAAAATGTTCAGTTGCTATCGCTATTAGCTCTATCTTTAATTTTTCAAAATGTACAGTTGCTATTGCATGCACTCATCTGTGTTTCACCACACACATGAGTGCATGCTTACCAACTGTCCGTCTGCAACACTACTATCACCGACATCTAAGAAGGGAGATCCCCCCTTGAACGGCCCTTCTAAGGTTTCTCTCCTCCACATTGCCTGTGGAACTTTTTTTCCCTATTGTTAGGTTTTAGTGAGTTTTTCCTTACCTTCGCGTGGGGTATGTCTGGGAGTGCTTGCATTCTTTCATTTATTTGCATTCATCTAAAAAATGTTTGGACCCTATGGTGTTCTTGTTCTGTTCTTGACTTATTGTTATGTTGTCTTCTTGACTTGTTTAAAGAAGACCTGTACGGCCCATGGGGACATTAACGTGTGTTGTCGGGCCCTATAAATAAATTTGATTTGATTTGATTTGATTTAGTCTAGAGCCAGTAGTGTAGACTAGAGCCAGTAGTGTAGTCTAGAGCCAGTAGTGTAGTCTAGAGCCAGTAGTGTAGTCTAGAGCCAGTAGTGTAGTCTAGAGCCAGTAGTGTAGACTAGAGCCAGTAGTGTAGTCTAGAGCCAGTAGTGTAGTCTAGAGCCAGTAGTGTAGACTAGAGCCAGTAGTGTAGTCTAGAGCCAGTAGTCTAGAGTCAGTAGTGTAGTCTAGAGCCAGTAGTGTAGTCTAGAGCCAGTAGTGTAGACTAGAGCCAGTAGTGTAGTCTAGAGCCAGTAGTGTAGTCTAGAGCCAGTAGTGTAGTCTAGAGCCAGTAGTGTAGTCTAGAGCCAGTAGTCTAGAGCCAGTAGTGTAGTCTAGAGCCAGTAGTGTAGTCTAGAGCCAGTAGTGTAGTCTAGAGCCAGTAGTGTAGACTAGAGCCAGTAGTGTAGTCTAGAGCCAGTAGTGTAGACTAGAGCCAGTAGTGTAGTCTAGAGCCAGTAGTGTAGTCTAGAGCCAGTAGTGTAGTCTAGAGCCAGTAGTGTAGTCTAGAGCCAGTAGTGTAGTCTAGAGCCAGTAGTGTAGTCTAGAGCCAGTAGTCTAGAGCCAGTAGTGTAGTCTAGAGCCAGTAGTGTAGTCTAGAGCCAGTAGTGTAGTCTAGAGCCAGTAGTGTAGACTAGAGCCAGTAGTGTAGTCTAGAGCCAGTAGTGTAGTCTAGAGCCAGTAGTGTAGTCTAGAGCCAGTAGTGTAGTCTAGAGCCAGTAGTGTAGTCTAGAGCCAGTAGTGTAGTCTAGAGCCAGTAGTGTAGTCTAGAGCCAGTAGTGTAGTCTAGAGCCAGTAGTGTAGTCTAGAGCCAGTAGTCTAGAGCCAGTAGTGTAGTCTAGAGCCAGTAGTGTAGTCTAGAGCCAGTAGTGTAGTCTAGAGCCAGTAGTGTAGACTAGAGCCAGTAGTGTAGTCTAGAGCCAGTAGTGTAGTCTAGAGCCAGTAGTGTAGACTAGAGCCAGTAGTGTAGTCTAGAGCCAGTAGTCTAGAGCCAGTAGTGTAGTCTAGAGCCAGTAGTGTAGTCTAGAGCCAGTAGTCTAGAGCCAGTAGTGTAGTCTAGAGCCAGTAGTGTAGTCTAGAGCCAGTCGTGTAGACTAGAGCCAGTAGTGTAGTCTAGAGCCAGTAGTGTAGTCTAGAGCCAGTAGTGTAGTCTAGAGCCTGTAGTGTAGTCTAGAGCCAGTAGTGTAGTCTAGAGCCAGTAGTGTAGTCTAGAGCCAGTCGTGTAGTCTAGAGCCAGTAGTGTAGTCTAGAGCCAGTAGTGTAGTCTAGAGCCAGTAGTGTAGTCTAGAGCCAGTAGTGTAGTCTAGAGTCAGTAGTGTAGTCTAGAGCCAGTAGTGTAGTCTAGAGCCAGTAGTGTAGTCTAGAGCCAGTAGTGTAGACTAGAGCCAGTAGTGTAGACTAGAGCCAGTAGTGTAGTCTAGAGCCAGTAGTGTAGTCTAGAGCCAGTAGTGTAGTCTAGAGCCAGTAGTGTAGACTAGAGTCAGTAGTGTAGTCTAGAGCCAGTAGTGTAGACTAGAGCCAGTAGTGTAGTCTAGAGTCAGTAGTGTAGTCTAGAGCCAGTAGTGTAGTCTAGAGCCAGTAGTGTAGACTAGAGCCAGTAGTGTAGACTAGAGCCAGTAGTGTAGACTAGAGCCAGTAGTGTAGACTAGAGCCAGTAGTGTAGTCTAGAGCCAGTAGTCTAGAGCCAGTAGTGTAGTCTAGAGCCAGTAGTGTAGTCTAGAGCCAGTAGTGTAGTCTAGAGCCAGTAGTGTAGACTAGAGCCAGTAGTGTAGACTAGAGCCAGTAGTGTAGTCTAGAGCCAGTAGTGTAGTCTAGAGCCAGTAGTGTAGAGCCAGTAGTGTAGTCTAGAGCCAGTAGTGTAGAGCCAGTAGTGTAGTCTAGAGCCAGTAGTGTAGTCTAGAGCCAGTAGTGTAGACTAGAGCCAGTAGTGTAGACTAGAGCCAGTAGTGTAGACTAGAGCCAGTAGTGTAGTCTAGAGCCAGTAGTGTAGTCTAGAGCCAGTAGTGTAGTCTAGAGCCAGTAGTGTAGTCTAGAGCCAGTAGTGTAGTCTAGAGCCAGTAGTGTAGTCTAGAGCCAGTAGTGTAGACTAGAGCCAGTAGTGTAGTCTAGAGCCAGTAGTGTAGTCTAGAGCCAGTAGTGTAGTCTAGAGCCAGTAGTGTAGACTAGAGCCAGTAGTGTAGTCTAGAGCCAGTAGTGTAGTCTAGAGCCAGTAGTGTAGTCTAGAGCCAGTAGTGTAGTCTAGAGCCAGTAGTGTAGTCTAGAGCCAGTAGTGTAGTCTAGAGCCAGTAGTGTACAGGATACTACGGGGTACTACATGGCACTATGGGGTACTATAGGGTACTACATGGCACTACGGGGTACTACATGGCACTACAGGGTACTACATGTCTGCTCCTTTGCAGCACCACAAACATGGGAACTCTCTAACTCTTCCCCCCCCCCCTCTCCCCCCCCCCCCCCCCTCCCTCCCCCTTCTCTCTGAGTACCCGTCTCCTGGCGCTGACCAAGGTGATGGATGCCTCGGGGTCTTGGCCAAGCTTGTAGTGACTGCTCTACATGCACCTCCGAGGCATTGGATCAGTTATTCACCGCCGTCTGTCCGTGGTCCTGTCAACTGATTAACAGACTGTTAACAGATTAACAGTCAACGCGGTTTCATTGCTGGGTTAAGTACTTCTATTCTATTCACATAATACGCTTACTTCATATATCTACTCCATTCACATATATGCCTACCACTTGTATCTATTGCTATGTCCGCCTACTACAATCTCATGAGCTGTCTAACGCCTGTCCCGTCTCCCTGTCTTCCTATGACTTGCTGTCCTGGAGTGTTGACCAGAGTGTTGGACGTCCCGTGACGAAGGCCGGGAGATTGTGACCCCCTCTGCGTGCCCCCCTGTCTTCGGAGGTCTCGTAGTGGTGACCGGAGTGCCGGATGTCCCGCGTTGATGTCGGGGAGTTCGCGACCCTCTCTGCGCCACCCCCCTTCCCCCTGTCTCCGGCTGTCCCTGAGCAACGACCGGAGTGTTGAATGTCCCGTGACTAAGACGGGGAGGACGTGACCCTCTTGCGCCGCCCCTGTGCCTCAAATAGATCCGCTATCAACTCTATCTTTAATCTTTCAAAATGTTCAGTTGCTATCGCTATTAGCTCTATCTTTAATTTTTCAAAATGTACAGTTGCTATTGCATGCACTCATCTGTGTTTCACCACACACATGAGTGCATGCTTACCAACTGTCCGTCTGCAACACTACTATCACCGACATCTAAGAAGGGAGATCCCCCCTTGAACGGCCCTTCTAAGGTTTCTCTCCTCCACATTGCCTGTGGAACTTTTTTTCCCTATTGTTAGGTTTTAGTGAGTTTTTCCTTACCTTCGCGTGGGGTATGTCTGGGAGTGCTTGCATTCTTTCATTTATTTGCATTCATCTAAAAAATGTTTGGACCCTATGGTGTTCTTGTTCTGTTCTTGACTTATTGTTATGTTGTCTTCTTGACTTGTTTAAAGAAGACCTGTACGGCCCATGGGGACATTAACGTGTGTTGTCGGGCCCTATAAATAAATTTGATTTGATTTGATTTGATTTAGTCTAGAGCCAGTAGTGTAGACTAGAGCCAGTAGTGTAGTCTAGAGCCAGTAGTGTAGTCTAGAGCCAGTAGTGTAGTCTAGAGCCAGTAGTGTAGTCTAGAGCCAGTAGTGTAGACTAGAGCCAGTAGTGTAGTCTAGAGCCAGTAGTGTAGTCTAGAGCCAGTAGTGTAGACTAGAGCCAGTAGTGTAGTCTAGAGCCAGTAGTCTAGAGTCAGTAGTGTAGTCTAGAGCCAGTAGTGTAGTCTAGAGCCAGTAGTGTAGACTAGAGCCAGTAGTGTAGTCTAGAGCCAGTAGTGTAGTCTAGAGCCAGTAGTGTAGTCTAGAGCCAGTAGTGTAGTCTAGAGCCAGTAGTCTAGAGCCAGTAGTGTAGTCTAGAGCCAGTAGTGTAGTCTAGAGCCAGTAGTGTAGTCTAGAGCCAGTAGTGTAGACTAGAGCCAGTAGTGTAGACTAGAGCCAGTAGTGTAGTCTAGAGCCAGTAGTGTAGTCTAGAGCCAGTAGTGTAGTCTAGAGCCAGTAGTGTAGTCTAGCGCCAGTAGTGTAGTCTAGAGCCAGTAGTGTAGTCTAGAGCCAGTAGTGTAGTCTAGAGCCAGTAGTGTAGTCTAGAGCCAGTAGTGTAGTCTAGAGCCAGTAGTGTAGTCTAGAGCCAGTAGTGTAGTCTAGAGCCAGTAGTGTAGTCTAGAGCCAGTAGTGTAGTCTAGAGCCAGTAGTGTAGTCTAGAGCCAGTAGTGTAGTCTAGAGCCAGTAGTGTAGTCTAGAGCCAGTAGTGTAGTCTAGAGCCAGTAGTGTAGACTAGAGCCAGTAGTGTAGTCTAGAGCCAGTAGTGTAGTCTAGAGCCAGTAGTGTAGTCTAGAGCCAGTAGTGTAGTCTAGAGCCAGTAGTGTAGTCTAGAGCCAGTAGTGTAGTCTAGAGACAGTAGTGTAGTCTAGAGCCAGTAGTGTAGTCTAGAGCCAGTAGTGTAGACTAGAGCCAGTAGTGTAGTCTAGAGCCAGTAGTGTAGTCTAGAGCCAGTAGTGTAGTCTAGAGCCAGTAGTGTAGTCTAGAGCCAGTAGTGTAGTCTAGAGCCAGTAGTGTAGTCTAGAGCCAGTAGTGTAGACTAGAGCAAGTAGTGTAGACTAGAGCCAGTAGTGTAGTCTAGAGCCAGTAGTGTAGTCTAGAGCCAGTAGTGTAGTCTAGAGCCAGTAGTGTAGTCTAGAGCCAGTAGTGTAGTCTAGAGCCAGTAGTGTAGTCTAGAGCCAGTAGTGTAGTCTAGAGCCAGTAGTGTAGTCTAGAGCCAGTAGTGTAGTCTAGAGCCAGTAGTGTAGTCTAGAGCCAGTAGTGTAGTCTAGAGCCAGTAGTGTAGTCTAGAGCCAGTAGTGTAGACTAGAGCCAGTAGTGTAATCTAGAGCCAGTAGTGTAGTCTAGAGCCAGTAGTGTAGTCTAGAGCCAGTAGTGTAGTCTAGAGCCAGTAGTGTAGTCTAGAGCCAGTAGTGTAGTCTAGAGCCAGTAGTGTAGTCTAGAGCCTGTAGTGTAGACTAGAGCCAGTAGTGTAGAGCCAGTAGTGTAGACTAGAGCCAGTAGTGTAGTCTAGAGCCAGTAGTGTAGTCTAGAGCCAGTAGTGTAGTCTAGAGCCAGTAGTGTAGTCTAGAGCCAGTAGTATAGTCTAGAGCCAGTAGTGTAGTCTAGAGCCAGTAGTGTAGTCTAGAGCCAGTAGTGTAGTCTAGAGCCAGTAGTGTAGTCTAGAGCCAGTAGTGTAGACTAGAGCCAGTAGTGTAGACTAGAGCCAGTAGTGTAGACTAGAGCCAGTAGTGTAGTCTAGAGCCAGTAGTCTAGAGCCAGTAGTGTAGTCTAGAGCCAGTAGTGTAGTCTAGAGCCAGTAGTGTAGTCTAGAGCCAGTAGTGTAGTCTAGAGCCAGTAGTGTAGTCTAGAGCCAGTAGTGTAGTCTAGAGCCAGTAGTGTAGTCTAGAGCCAGTAGTGTAGTCTAGAGTCAGTAGTGTAGACTAGAGCCAGTAGTGTAGTCTAGAGCCAGTAGTGTAGTCTAGAGCCAGTAGTGTAGTCTAGAGCCAGTAGTGTAGTCTAGAGTCAGTAGTGTAGACTAGAGCCAGTAGTGTAGACTAGAGCCAGTAGTGTAGTCTAGAGCCAGTAGTGTAGTCTAGAGCCAGTAGTGTAGAGCCAGTAGTGTAGTCTAGAGCCAGTAGTGTAGTCTAGAGCCAGTAGTGTAGAGCCAGTAGTGTAGTCTAGAGCCAGTAGTGTAGTCTAGAGTCAGTAGTGTAGACTAGAGCCAGTAGTGTAGAGCCAGTAGTGTAGTCTAGAGCCAGTAGTGTAGTCTAGAGCCAGTAGTGTAGTCTAGAGCCAGTAGTGTAGTCTAGAGCCAGTAGTGTAGTCTAGAGCCAGTAGTCTAGAGCCAGTAGTCTAGAGCCAGTAGTGTAGTCTAGAGCCAGTAGTGTAGTCTAGAGCCAGTAGTGTAGTCTAGAGCCAGTAGTCTAGAGCCAGTAGTCTAGAGCCAGTAGTGTAGTCTAGAGCCAGTAGTGTAGTCTAGAGCCAGTAGTGTAGTCTAGAGCCAGTAGTGTAGTCTAGAGCCAGTAGTGTAGTCTAGAGCCAGTAGTGTAGTCTAGAGCCAGTAGTGTAGTCTAGAGCCAGTAGTGTAGTCTAGAGCCAGTAGTGTAGTCTAGAGCCAGTAGTGTAGTCTAGAGCCAGTAGTGTAGACTAGAGCCAGTAGTGTAGTCTAGAGCCAGTAGTGTAGTCTAGAGCCAGTAGTGTAGTCTAGAGCCAGTAGTGTAGTCTAGAGCCAGTAGTGTAGTCTAGAGCCAGTAGTGTAGTCTAGAGCCAGTAGTCTAGTCTAGAGCCAGTAGTGTAGACTAGAGCCAGTAGTGTAGTCTAGAGCCAGTAGTGTAGTCTAGAGCCAGTAGTGTAGTCTAGAGCCAGTAGTGTAGTCTAGAGCCAGTAGTGTAGTCTAGAGCCAGTAGTGTAGTCTAGAGCCAGTAGTGTAGACTAGAGCCAGTAGTGTAGAGCCAGTAGTGTAGTCTAGAGCCAGTAGTGTAGTCTAGAGCCAGTAGTGTAGTCTAGAGCCAGTAGTGTAGTCTAGAGCCAGTAGTGTAGTCTAGAGCCAGTAGTCTAGAGCCAGTAGTCTAGAGCCAGTAGTGTAGTCTAGAGCCAGTAGTGTAGTCTAGAGCCAGTAGTGTAGTCTAGAGCCAGTAGTGTAGTCTAGAGCCAGTAGTGTAGTCTAGAGCCAGTAGTGTAGTCTAGAGCCAGTAGTGTAGTCTAGAGCCAGTAGTGTAGTCTAGAGCCAGTAGTGTAGTCTAGAGCCAGTAGTGTAGTCTAGAGCCAGTAGTGTAGACTAGAGCCAGTAGTGTAGTCTAGAGCCAGTAGTGTAGTCTAGAGCCAGTAGTGTAGTCTAGAGCCAGTAGTGTAGTCTAGAGCCAGTAGTGTAGTCTAGAGCCAGTAGTGTAGTCTAGAGCCAGTAGTCTAGTCTAGAGCCAGTAGTGTAGACTAGAGCCAGTAGTGTAGTCTAGAGCCAGTAGTGTAGTCTAGAGCCAGTAGTGTAGTCTAGAGCCAGTAGTGTAGTCTAGAGCCAGTAGTGTAGTCTAGAGCCAGTAGTGTAGTCTAGAGCCAGTAGTGTAGTCTAGAGCCAGTAGTGTAGTCTAGAGCCAGTAGTGTAGTCTAGAGCCAGTAGTGTAGTCTAGAGCCAGTAGTCTAGTCTAGAGCCAGTAGTGTAGACTAGAGCCAGTAGTGTAGTCTAGAGCCAGTAGTGTAGTCTAGAGCCAGTAGTGTAGTCTAGAGCCAGTAGTGTAGTCTAGAGCCAGTAGTGTAGTCTAGAGCCAGTAGTGTAGACTAGAGCCAGTAGTGTAGTCTAGAGCCAGTAGTGTAGTCTAGAGCCAGTAGTGTAGTCTAGAGCCAGTAGTGTAGTCTAGAGCCAGTAGTGTAGTCTAGAGCCAGTAGTGTAGTCTAGAGCCAGTAGTGTAGACTAGAGCCAGTAGTGTAGTCTAGAGCCAGTAGTGTAGTCTAGAGCCAGTAGTGTAGTCTAGAGCCAGTAGTGTAGTCTAGAGCCAGTAGTGAAGACTAGAGCCAGTAGTGTAGTCTAGAGCCAGTAGTGTAGTCTAGAGCCAGTAGTGTAGTCTAGAGCCAGTAGTGTAGTCTAGAGCAAGTAGTGTAGTCTAGAGCCAGTAGTGTAGTCTAGAGCCAGTAGTGTAGACTAGAGCCAGTAGTGTAGTCTAGAGCCAGTAGTGTAGTCTAGAGCCAGTAGTGTAGTCTAGAGCCAGTAGTGTAGTCTAGAGCCAGTAGTGTAGTCTAGAGCCAGTAGTGTAGTCTAGAGCCAGTAGTGTAGTCTAGAGCCAGTAGTGTAGTCTAGAGCCAGTAGTGTAGTCTAGAGCCAGTAGTGTAGTCTAGAGCCAGTAGTGTAGACTAGAGCCAGTAGTGTAGTCTAGAGCCAGTAGTGTAGTCTAGAGCCAGTAGTGTAGTCTAGAGCCAGTAGTGTAGTCTAGAGCCAGTAGTGTAGTCTAGAGCCAGTAGTGTAGTCTAGAGCCAGTAGTGTAGTCTAGAGCCAGTAGTGTAGTCTAGAGCCAGTAGTGTAGTCTAGAGCCAGTAGTGTAGACTAGAGCCAGTAGTGTAGTCTAGAGCCAGTAGTGTAGTCTAGAGCCAGTAGTGTAGTCTAGAGCCAGTAGTGTAGTCTAGAGCCAGTAGTGTAGTCTAGAGCCAGTAGTGTAGTCTAGAGCCAGTAGTGTAGTCTAGAGCCAGTAGTGTAGTCTAGAGCCAGTAGTGTAGTCTAGAGCCAGTAGTGTAGTCTAGAGCCAGTAGTGTAGTCTAGAGCCAGTAGTGTAGTCTAGAGCCAGTAGTGTAGTCTAGAGCCAGTAGTGTAGACTAGAGCCAGTAGTGTAGTCTAGAGCCAGTAGTGTAGTCTAGAGCCAGTAGTGTAGTCTAGAGCCAGTAGTGTAGTCTAGAGCCAGTAGTGTAGTCTAGAGCCAGTAGTGTAGTCTAGAGCCAGTAGTGTAGTCTAGAGCCAGTAGTGTAGTCTAGAGTCAGTAGTGTAGACTAGAGCCAGTAGTGTAGTCTAGAGCCAGTAGTGTAGACTAGAGCCAGTAGTGTAGTCTAGAGCCAGTAGTGTAGTCTAGAGCCAGTAGTGTAGTCTAGAGCCAGTAGTGTAGTCTAGAGCCAGTAGTGTAGTCTAGAGCCAGTAGTGTAGACTAGAGCCAGTAGTGTAGTCTAGAGCCAGTAGTGTAGACTAGAGCCAGTAGTGTAGTCTAGAGCCAGTAGTGTAGTCTAGAGCCAGTAGTGTAGACTAGAGCCAGTAGTGTAGTCTAGAGCCAGTAGTGTAGTCTAGAGTCAGTAGTGTAGACTAGAGCCAGTAGTGTAGACTAGAGCCAGTAGTGTAGTCTAGAGCCAGTAGTGTAGTCTAGAGTCAGTAGTGTAGTCTAGAGCCAGTAGTGTAGTCTAGAGTCAGTAGTGTAGTCCAGAGCCAGTAGTGTAGTCTAGAGCCAGTAGTGTAGTCTAGAGCCAGTAGTGTAGTCTAGAGCCAGTAGTGTAGTCTAGAGCCAGTAGTCTAGAGCCAGTAGTCTAGAGCCAGTAGTGTAGTCTAGAGCCAGTAGTGTAGTCTAGAGCCAGTAGTGTAGTCTAGAGTCAGTAGTGTAGTCTAGAGCCAGTAGTGTAGTCTAGAGCCAGTAGTGTAGTCTAGAGCCAGTAGTGTAGTCTAGAGCCAGTAGTGTAGTCTAGAGCCAGTAGTGTAGTCTAGAGCCAGTAGTCTAGAGCCAGTAGTCTAGAGCCAGTAGTGTAGTCTAGAGCCAGTAGTGTAGTCTAGAGCCAGTAGTGTAGTCTAGAGCCAGTAGTCTAGAGCCAGTAGTCTAGAGCCAGTAGTGTAGTCTAGAGCCAGTAGTGTAGAGCCAGTAGTGTAGTCTAGAGCCAGTAGTGTAGTCTAGAGCCAGTAGTGTAGACTAGAGCCAGTAGTGTAGTCTAGAGCCAGTAGTGTAGTCTAGAGCCAGTAGTGTAGTCTAGAGCCAGTAGTGTAGTCTAGAGCCAGTAGTGTAGTCTAGAGCCAGTAGTGTAGTCTAGAGCCAGTAGTGTAGTCTAGAGCCAGTAGTGTAGTCTAGAGCCAGTAGTGTAGTCTAGAGCCAGTAGTGTAGTCTAGAGCCAGTAGTGTAGTCTAGAGCCAGTAGTGTAGTCTAGAGCCAGTAGTGTAGACTAGAGCCAGTAGTGTAGTCTAGAGCCAGTAGTGTAGTCTAGAGCCAGTAGTGTAGTCTAGAGCCAGTAGTGTAGTCTAGAGCCAGTAGTGTAGTCTAGAGCCAGTAGTGTAGACTAGAGCCAGTAGTGTAGACTAGAGCCAGTAGTGTAGTCTAGAGCCAGTAGTGTAGACTAGAGCCAGTAGTGTAGTCTAGAGCCAGTAGTGTAGTCTAGAGCCAGTAGTGTAGTCTAGAGCCAGTAGTGTAGTCTAGAGCCAGTAGTGTAGTCTAGAGTCAGTAGTGTAGACTAGAGCCAGTAGTGTAGTCTAGAGCCAGTAGTGTAGTCTAGAGCCAGTAGTGTAGTCTAGAGCCAGTAGTGTAGTCTAGAGCCAGTAGTGTAGACTAGAGCCAGTAGTGTAGTCTAGAGCCAGTAGTGTAGTCTAGAGCCAGTAGTGTAGTCTAGAGCCAGTAGTGTAGTCTAGAGCCAGTAGTGTAGACTAGAGCCAGTAGTGTAGTCTAGAGCCAGTAGTGTAGACTAGAGCCAGTAGTGTAGTCTAGAGCCAGTAGTGTAGTCTAGAGCCAGTAGTGTAGACTAGAGCCAGTAGTGTAGTCTAGAGCCAGTAGTGTAGTCTAGAGTCAGTAGTGTAGACTAGAGCCAGTAGTGTAGACTAGAGCCAGTAGTGTAGTCTAGAGCCAGTAGTGTAGTCTAGAGCCAGTAGTGTAGTCTAGAGTCAGTAGTGTAGTCTAGAGCCAGTAGTGTAGTCTAGAGTCAGTAGTGTAGACTAGAGCCAGTAGTGTAGTCTAGAGCCAGTAGTGTAGTCTAGAGCCAGTAGTGTAGTCTAGAGCCAGTAGTGTAGTCTAGAGTCAGTAGTGTAGACTAGAGCCAGTAGTGTAGACTAGAGCCAGTAGTGTAGTCTAGAGCCAGTAGTGTAGTCTAGAGCCAGTAGTGTAGAGCCAGTAGTGTAGTCTAGAGCCAGTAGTGTAGTCTAGAGCCAGTAGTGTAGAGCCAGTAGTGTAGTCTAGAGCCAGTAGTGTAGTCTAGAGTCAGTAGTGTAGACTAGAGCCAGTAGTGTAGAGCCAGTAGTGTAGTCTAGAGCCAGTAGTGTAGTCTAGAGCCAGTAGTGTAGTCTAGAGCCAGTAGTGTAGACTAGAGCCAGTAGTGTAGTCTAGAGCCAGTAGTGTAGTCTAGAGCCAGTAGTGTAGTCTAGAGCCAGTAGTGTAGTCTAGAGCCAGTAGTGTAGTCTAGAGCCAGTAGTGTAGTATAGAGCCAGTAGTGTAGTCTAGAGCCAGTAGTGTAGTCTAGAGCCAGTAGTGTAGTCTAGAGCCAGTAGTGTAGTCTAGAGCCAGTAGTCTAGAGCCAGTAGTCTAGAGCCAGTAGTGTAGTCTAGAGCCAGTAGTGTAGTCTAGAGCCAGTAGTGTAGTCTAGAGCCAGTAGTGTAGTCTAGAGCCAGTAGTGTAGTCTAGAGCCAGTAGTGTAGTCTAGAGCCAGTAGTGTAGTCTAGAGCCAGTAGTGTAGTCTAGCCAGTAGTGTAGTCTAGAGCCAGTAGTGTAGTCTAGAGCCAGTAGTGTAGTCTAGAGCCAGTAGTGTAGACTAGAGCCAGTAGTGTAGTCTAGAGCCAGTAGTGTAGTCTAGAGCCAGTAGTGTAGTCTAGAGCCAGTAGTGTAGTCTAGAGCCAGTAGTGTAGTCTAGAGCCAGTAGTGTAGACTAGAGCCAGTAGTGTAGTCTAGAGCCAGTAGTGTAGTCTAGAGCCAGTAGTGTAGTCTAGAGCCAGTAGTGTAGTCTAGAGCCAGTAGTGTAGTCTAGAGCCAGTAGTGTAGTCTAGAGCCAGTAGTGTAGTCTAGAGCCAGTAGTGTAGACTAGAGCCAGTAGTGTAGTCTAGAGCCAGTAGTGTAGTCTAGAGCCAGTAGTGTAGTCTAGAGTCAGTAGTGTAGTCCAGAGCCAGTAGTGTAGTCTAGAGCCAGTAGTGTAGTCTAGAGCCAGTAGTGTAGTCTAGAGCCAGTAGTGTAGTCTAGAGCCAGTAGTCTAGAGCCAGTAGTCTAGAGCCAGTAGTGTAGTCTAGAGCCAGTAGTGTAGTCTAGAGCCAGTAGTGTAGTCTAGAGTCAGTAGTGTAGTCTAGAGCCAGTAGTGTAGTCTAGAGCCAGTAGTGTAGTCTAGAGCCAGTAGTGTAGTCTAGAGCCAGTAGTGTAGTCTAGAGCCAGTAGTGTAGTCTAGAGCCAGTAGTCTAGAGCCAGTAGTCTAGAGCCAGTAGTGTAGTCTAGAGCCAGTAGTGTAGTCTAGAGCCAGTAGTGTAGTCTAGAGCCAGTAGTCTAGAGCCAGTAGTCTAGAGCCAGTAGTGTAGTCTAGAGCCAGTAGTGTAGAGCCAGTAGTGTAGTCTAGAGCCAGTAGTGTAGTCTAGAGCCAGTAGTGTAGACTAGAGCCAGTAGTGTAGTCTAGAGCCAGTAGTGTAGTCTAGAGCCAGTAGTGTAGTCTAGAGCCAGTAGTGTAGTCTAGAGCCAGTAGTGTAGTCTAGAGCCAGTAGTGTAGTCTAGAGCCAGTAGTGTAGTCTAGAGCCAGTAGTGTAGTCTAGAGCCAGTAGTGTAGTCTAGAGCCTATAGTGTAGTCTAGAGCCAGTAGTGTAGTCTAGAGCCAGTAGTGTAGTCCAGTGGTTCCCAAAGTCGGGGTCGCGACCCAAAGGTGGGCCGCGAGCAGCCACGGATGGGCCGCGAGATGATTTAAAAAAAATAAATAAAAATAAAAAAAAACCATTTTTTTTATTTTTTATTTTTTTATTTTTTATTTTTTTATTTTTTATTTTTTTATTTAAATTTTTTTTGTCAGGTCACTGAACTTAGAAGCAGGCCAGGACAGTGTTTCTAGTTGTATTCTAAAATTCTATTCTATTGTATTCTAAAATGTGACTATATGGTTTTATATTAACTTAATAAATAAACAAAAACGAAAAATCTACTTATTTCAACGAACATTTCAAACTAAATAACAGATTATGCACATAAAACGCTGAAAACAACCGAAGCAACAATAGTATTTTAATGAGGCTATTATTATTATCATTATTATTTTGCAACAAGTTAGCCCTCTCATAAATAGCACATATAAATGAATAACTAACTTGAACTAACTTAATAGGATTGAAGTGATATTTGGCTTAAAAAATCGGTCGCCTGGCAAAAAAAAAAAAAAAAAAGGCCAGACGATGTGCATTGGGCCGCGGCTCTCTGACGCCTTATTTTCTGGGCCCCGGCCTGAAAAGTTTGGGAACCCCTGGTGTAGTCTAGAGCCAGTAGTGAAGACTAGAGCCAGTAGTGTAGTCTAGAGCCAGTAGTGTAGTCTAGAGCCAGTAGTGTAGTCTAGAGCCAGTAGTGTAGTCTAGAGCCAGTAGTGTAGTCTAGAGCCAGTAGTGTAGTCTAGAGCCAGTAGTGTAGACTAGAGCCAGTAGTGTAGTCTAGAGCCAGTAGTGTAGTCTAGAGCCAGTAGTGTAGTCTAGAGCCAGTAGTGTAGTCTAGAGCCAGTAGTGTAGTCTAGAGCCAGTAGTGTAGTCTAGAGCCAGTAGTGTAGTCTAGAGCCAGTAGTGTAGTCTAGAGCCAGTAGTGTAGTCTAGAGCCAGTAGTGTAGTCTAGAGCCAGTAGTGTAGTCTAGAGCCAGTAGTGTAGACTAGAGCCAGTAGTGTAGTCTAGAGTCAGTAGTCTAGAGCCAGTAGTGTAGTCTAGAGCCAGTAGTGTAGTCTAGAGCCAGTAGTGTAGACTAGAGCCAGTAGTGTAGTCTAGAGCCAGTAGTGTAGTCTAGAGCCAGTAGTGTAGTCTAGAGCCAGTAGTGTAGTCTAGAGCCAGTAGTGTAGTCTAGAGCCAGTAGTGTAGTCTAGAGCCAGTAGTGTAGACTAGAGCCAGTAGTGTAGTCTAGAGCCAGTAGTGTAGAGCCAGTAGTGTAGTCTAGAGCCAGTAGTGTAGTCTAGAGCCAGTAGTGTAGTCTAGAGCCAGTAGTGTAGTCTAGAGCCAGTAGTGTAGTCTAGAGCCAGTAGTGTAGTCTAGAGCCAGTAGTGTAGTCTAGAGCCAGTAGTGTAGTCTAGAGCCAGTAGTGTAGACTAGAGCCAGTAGTGTAGTCTAGAGCCAGTAGTGTAGTCTAGAGCCAGTAGTGTAGTCTAGAGCCAGTAGTGTAGACTAGAGCCAGTAGTGTAGACTAGAGCCAGTAGTGTAGTCTAGAGCCAGTAGTGTAGTCTAGAGCCAGTAGTGTAGACTAGAGCCAGTAGTGTAGACTAGAGCCAGTAGTGTAGTCTAGAGCCAGTAGTGTAGTCTAGAGCCAGTAGTGTAGTCTAGAGCCAGTAGTGTAGTCTAGAGCCAGTAGTGTAGTCTAGAGCCAGTAGTGTAGTCTAGAGCCAGTAGTGTAGTCTAGAGCCAGTAGTGTAGTCTAGAGCCAGTAGTGTAGTCTAGAGCCAGTAGTGTAGTCTAGAGCCAGTAGTGTAGTCTAGAGCCAGTAGTGTAGTCTAGAGCCAGTAGTGTAGTCTAGAGCCAGTAGTGTAGACTAGAGCCAGTAGTGTAGTCTAGAGCCAGTAGTGTAGTCTAGAGCCAGTAGTGTAGTCTAGAGCCAGTAGTGTAGTCTAGAGCCAGTAGTGTAGTCTAGAGCCAGTAGTGTAGTCTAGAGCCAGTAGTGTAGTCTAGAGCCAGTAGTGTAGTCTAGAGCCAGTAGTGTAGTCTAGAGCCAGTAGTGTAGTCTAGAGCCAGTAGTGTAGTCTAGAGCCAGTAGTGTAGTCTAGAGCCAGTAGTGTAGTCTAGAGCCAGTAGTGTAGTCTAGAGCCAGTAGTGTAGTCTAGAGCCAGTAGTGTAGTCTAGAGCCAGTAGTGTAGTCTAGAGCCAGTAGTGTAGTCTAGAGCCAGTAGTGTAGTCTAGAGCCAGTAGTGTAGACTAGAGCCAGTAGTGTAGTCTAGAGCCAGTAGTGTAGTCTAGAGCCAGTAGTGTAGTCTAGAGCCAGTAGTGTAGTCTAGAGCCAGTAGTGTAGTCTAGAGCCAGTAGTGTAGTCTAGAGCCAGTAGTGTAGTCTAGAGCCAGTAGTGTAGTCTAGAGCCAGTAGTGTAGTCTAGAGCCAGTAGTGTAGTCTAGAGCCAGTAGTGTAGACTAGAGCCAGTAGTGTAGTCTAGAGTCAGTAGTCTAGAGCCAGTAGTGTAGTCTAGAGCCAGTAGTGTAGTCTAGAGCCAGTAGTGTAGACTAGAGCCAGTAGTGTAGTCTAGAGCCAGTAGTGTAGTCTAGAGCCAGTAGTGTAGTCTAGAGCCAGTAGTGTAGTCTAGAGCCAGTAGTGTAGTCTAGAGCCAGTAGTGTAGTCTAGAGCCAGTAGTGTAGACTAGAGCCAGTAGTGTAGTCTAGAGCCAGTAGTGTAGAGCCAGTAGTGTAGTCTAGAGCCAGTAGTGTAGTCTAGAGCCAGTAGTGTAGTCTAGAGCCAGTAGTGTAGTCTAGAGCCAGTAGTGTAGTCTAGAGCCAGTAGTGTAGTCTAGAGCCAGTAGTGTAGTCTAGAGCCAGTAGTGTAGACTAGAGCCAGTAGTGTAGTCTAGAGCCAGTAGTGTAGTCTAGAGCCAGTAGTGTAGTCTAGAGCCAGTAGTGTAGACTAGAGCCAGTAGTGTAGACTAGAGCCAGTAGTGTAGTCTAGAGCCAGTAGTGTAGTCTAGAGCCAGTAGTGTAGACTAGAGCCAGTAGTGTAGACTAGAGCCAGTAGTGTAGTCTAGAGCCAGTAGTGTAGTCTAGAGCCAGTAGTGTAGTCTAGAGCCAGTAGTGTAGTCTAGAGCCAGTAGTGTAGTCTAGAGCCAGTAGTGTAGTCTAGAGCCAGTAGTGTAGTCTAGAGCCAGTAGTGTAGTCTAGAGCCAGTAGTGTAGTCTAGAGCCAGTAGTGTAGTCTAGAGCCAGTAGTGTAGTCTAGAGCCAGTAGTGTAGTCTAGAGCCAGTAGTGTAGACTAGAGCCAGTAGTGTAGTCTAGAGCCAGTAGTGTAGTCTAGAGCCAGTAGTGTAGTCTAGAGCCAGTAGTGTAGTCTAGAGCCAGTAGTGTAGTCTAGAGCCAGTAGTGTAGTCTAGAGCCAGTAGTGTAGTCTAGAGCCAGTAGTGTAGTCTAGAGCCAGTAGTGTAGTCTAGAGCCAGTAGTGTAGTCTAGAGCCAGTAGTGTAGTCTAGAGCCAGTAGTGTAGTCTAGAGCCAGTAGTGTAGTCTAGAGCCAGTAGTGTAGTCTAGAGCCAGTAGTGTAGTCTAGAGCCAGTAGTGTAGTCTAGAGCCAGTAGTGTAGTCTAGAGCCAGTAGTGTAGTCTAGAGCCAGTAGTGTAGTCTAGAGCCAGTAGTGTAGTCTAGAGCCAGTAGTGTAGTCTAGAGTCAGTAGTGTAGACTAGAGCCAGTAGTGTAGTCTAGAGCCAGTAGTGTAGTCTAGAGCCAGTAGTGTAGTCTAGAGCCAGTAGTGTAGTCTAGAGCCAGTAGTGTAGACTAGAGCCAGTAGTGTAGTCTAGAGCCAGTAGTGTAGTCTAGAGCCAGTAGTGTAGTCTAGAGCCAGTAGTGTAGTCTAGAGCCAGTAGTGTAGACTAGAGCCAGTAGTGTAGTCTAGAGCCAGTAGTGTAGACTAGAGCCAGTAGTGTAGTCTAGAGCCAGTAGTGTAGTCTAGAGCCAGTAGTGTAGACTAGAGCCAGTAGTGTAGTCTAGAGCCAGTAGTGTAGTCTAGAGTCAGTAGTGTAGACTAGAGCCAGTAGTGTAGACTAGAGCCAGTAGTGTAGTCTAGAGCCAGTAGTGTAGTCTAGAGCCAGTAGTGTAGTGTAGAGCCAGTAGTGTAGTCTAGAGCCAGTAGTGTAGACTAGAGCCAGTAGTGTAGTCTAGAGCCAGTAGTGTAGTCTAGAGCCAGTAGTGTAGTCTAGAGCCAGTAGTGTAGAGCCAGTAGTGTAGTCTAGAGCCAGTAGTGTAGTCTAGAGCCAGTAGTGTAGACTAGAGCCAGTAGTGTAGTCTAGAGCCAGTAGTGTAGTCTAGAGCCAGTAGTGTAGTCTAGAGCCAGTAGTGTAGTCTAGAGCCAGTAGTGTAGTCTAGAGCCAGTAGTGTAGTCTAGAGCCAGTAGTGTAGTCTAGAGCCAGTAGTGTAGTCTAGAGTCAGTAGTGTAGACTAGAGCCAGTAGTGTAGAGCCAGTAGTGTAGTCTAGAGCCAGTAGTGTAGTCTAGAGCCAGTAGTGTAGTCTAGAGTCAGTAGTGTAGAGCCAGTAGTGTAGTCTAGAGTCAGTAGTGTAGAGCCAGTAGTGTAGTCTAGAGCCAGTAGTGTAGTCTAGAGCCAGTAGTGTAGTCTAGAGCCAGTAGTGTAGTCTAGAGCCAGTAGTGTAGACTAGAGCCAGTAGTGTAGACTAGAGCCAGTAGTGTAGTCTAGAGCCAGTAGTGTAGACTAGAGCCAGTAGTGTAGTCTAGAGCCAGTAGTGTAGTCTAGAGCCAGTAGTGTAGTCTAGAGCCAGTAGTGTAGTCTAGAGCCAGTAGTGTAGTCTAGAGCCAGTAGTGTAGTCTAGAGCCAGTAGTGTAGAGCCAGTAGTGTAGTCTAGAGCCAGTAGTGTAGTCTAGAGCCAGTAGTGTAGTCTAGAGTCAGTAGTGTAGACTAGAGCCAGTAGTGTAGTCTAGAGCCAGTAGTGTAGTCTAGAGCCAGTAGTGTAGTCTAGAGCCAGTAGTGTAGTCTAGAGCCAGTAGTGTAGTCTAGAGCCAGTAGTGTAGTCTAGAGCCAGTAGTGTAGTCTAGAGCCAGTAGTGTAGTCTAGAGCCAGTAGTGTAGTGTAGAGCCAGTAGTGTAGTCTAGAGCCAGTAGTGTAGACTAGAGCCAGTAGTGTAGTCTAGAGCCAGTAGTGTAGTCTAGAGCCAGTAGTGTAGTCTAGAGCCAGTAGTGTAGTCTAGAGCCAGTAGTCTAGAGCCAGTAGTGTAGTCTAGAGCCAGTAGTGTAGTCTAGAGCCAGTAGTGTAGTCTAGAGCCAGTAGTGTAGTCTAGAGCCAGTAGTGTAGTCTAGAGCCAGTAGTGTAGTCTAGAGCCAGTAGTGTAGTCTAGAGCCAGTAGTGTAGACTAGAGCCAGTAGTGTAGTCTAGAGCCAGTAGTGTAGTCTAGAGCCAGTAGTGTAGTCTAGAGCCAGTAGTGTAGTCTAGAGCCAGTAGTGTAGTCTAGAGCCAGTAGTGTAGACTAGAGCCAGTAGTGTAGTCTAGAGCCTGTAGTGTAGTCTAGAGCCAGTAGTGTAGTCTAGAGCCAGTAGTCTAGAGCCAGTAGTGTAGTCTAGAGCCAGTAGTGTAGTCTAGAGCCAGTAGTCTAGAGCCAGTAGTGTAGTCTAGAGCCAGTAGTGTAGTCTAGAGCCAGTAGTGTAGTCTAGAGCCAGTAGTGTAGTCTAGAGCCAGTAGTGTAGTCTAGAGCCAGTAGTGTAGTCTAGAGCCAGTAGTGTAGACTAGAGCCAGTAGTGTAGTCTAGAGCCAGTAGTGTAGTCTAGAGCCAGTAGTGTAGTCTAGAGCCAGTAGTGTAGTCTAGAGCCAGTAGTGAAGACTAGAGCCAGTAGTGTAGTCTAGAGCCAGTAGTGTAGTCTAGAGCCAGTAGTGTAGTCTAGAGCCAGTAGTGTAGTCTAGAGCAAGTAGTGTAGTCTAGAGCCAGTAGTGTAGTCTAGAGCCAGTAGTGTAGACTAGAGCCAGTAGTGTAGTCTAGAGCCAGTAGTGTAGTCTAGAGCCAGTCTAGAGCCAGTAGTGTAGTCTAGAGCCAGTAGTGTAGTCTAGAGCCAGTAGTGTAGTCTAGAGCCAGTAGTGTAGTCTAGAGCCAGTAGTGTAGTCTAGAGCCAGTAGTGTAGTCTAGAGCCAGTAGTGTAGTCTAGAGCCAGTAGTGTAGTCTAGAGCCAGTAGTGTAGTCTAGAGCCAGTAGTGTAGACTAGAGCCAGTAGTGTAGTCTAGAGCCAGTAGTGTAGTCTAGAGCCAGTAGTGTAGTCTAGAGCCAGTAGTGTAGTCTAGAGCCAGTAGTGTAGTCTAGAGCCAGTAGTGTAGTCTAGAGCCAGTAGTGTAGTCTAGAGCCAGTAGTGTAGTCTAGAGCCAGTAGTGTAGTCTAGAGCCAGTAGTGTAGTCTAGAGCCAGTAGTGTAGTCTAGAGCCAGTAGTGTAGTCTAGAGCCAGTAGTGTAGTCTAGAGCCAGTAGTGTAGTCTAGAGCCAGTAGTGTAGTCTAGAGCCAGTAGTCTAGAGCCAGTAGTGTAGTCTAGAGCCAGTAGTGTAGTCTAGAGCCAGTAGTGTAGTCTAGAGCCAGTAGTGTAGTCTAGAGCCAGTAGTGTAGTCTAGAGCCAGTAGTGTAGTCTAGAGCCAGTAGTGTAGTCTAGAGCCAGTAGTGTAGTCTAGAGCCAGTAGTGTAGTCTAGAGCCAGTAGTGTAGTCTAGAGCCAGTAGTGTAGTCTAGAGCCAGTAGTGTAGTCTAGAGCCAGTAGTGTAGTCTAGAGCCAGTAGTGTAGTCTAGAGCCAGTAGTGTAGTCTAGAGCCAGTAGTGTAGTCTAGAGCCTGTAGTGTAGACTAGAGCCAGTAGTGTAGAGCCAGTAGTGTAGACTAGAGCCAGTAGTGTAGTCTAGAGCCAGTAGTGTAGTCTAGAGCCAGTAGTGTAGTCTAGAGCCAGTAGTGTAGTCTAGAGCCAGTAGTATAGTCTAGAGCCAGTAGTGTAGTCTAGAGCCAGTAGTGTAGTCTAGAGCCAGTAGTGTAGTCTAGAGCCAGTAGTGTAGTCTAGAGCCAGTAGTGTAGACTAGAGCCAGTAGTGTAGACTAGAGCCAGTAGTGTAGACTAGAGCCAATAGTGTAGTCTAGAGCCAGTAGTCTAGAGCCAGTAGTGTAGTCTAGAGCCAGTAGTGTAGTCTAGAGCCAGTAGTGTAGTCTAGAGCCAGTAGTGTAGTCTAGAGCCAGTAGTGTAGTCTAGAGCCAGTAGTGTAGTCTAGAGCCAGTAGTGTAGTCTAGAGTCAGTAGTGTAGACTAGAGCCAGTAGTGTAGTCTAGAGCCAGTAGTGTAGTCTAGAGCCAGTAGTGTAGTCTAGAGCCAGTAGTGTAGTCTAGAGTCAGTAGTGTAGACTAGAGCCAGTAGTGTAGACTAGAGCCAGTAGTGTAGTCTAGAGCCAGTAGTGTAGTCTAGAGCCAGTAGTGTAGAGCCAGTAGTGTAGTCTAGAGCCAGTAGTGTAGTCTAGAGCCAGTAGTGTAGAGCCAGTAGTGTAGTCTAGAGCCAGTAGTGTAGTCTAGAGTCAGTAGTGTAGACTAGAGCCAGTAGTGTAGAGCCAGTAGTGTAGTCTAGAGCCAGTAGTGTAGTCTAGAGCCAGTAGTGTAGTCTAGAGCCAGTAGTGTAGACTAGAGCCAGTAGTGTAGTCTAGAGCCAGTAGTGTAGTCTAGAGCCAGTAGTGTAGTCTAGAGCCAGTAGTGTAGTCTAGAGCCAGTAGTGTAGTCTAGAGCCAGTAGTGTAGTCTAGAGCCAGTAGTGTAGTCTAGAGCCAGTAGTGTAGTCTAGAGCCAGTAGTGTAGTCTAGAGCCAGTAGTGTAGACTAGAGCCAGTAGTGTAGTCTAGAGCCAGTAGTGTAGTCGAGAGCCAGTAGTGTAGTCTAGAGCCAGTAGTGTAGTCTAGAGCCAGTAGTGTAGTCTAGAGCCAGTAGTGTAGTCTAGAGCCAGTAGTGTAGTCTAGAGCCAGTAGTGTAGTCTAGAGCCAGTAGTGTAGTCTAGAGCCTATAGTGTAGTCTAGAGCCAGTAGTGTAGTCTAGAGCCAGTAGTGTAGACTAGAGCCAGTAGTGTAGTCTAGAGCCAGTAGTGTAGTCTAGAGCCAGTAGTGTAGTCTAGAGCCAGTAGTGTAGTCTAGAGCCAGTAGTGTAGTCTAGAGCCAGTAGTGTAGTCTAGAGCCAGTAGTGTAGACTAGAGCCAGTAGTGTAGTCTAGAGCCAGTAGTGTAGTCTAGAGCCAGTAGTGTAGTCTAGAGCCAGTAGTGTAGTCTAGAGCCAGTAGTGTAGTCTAGAGCCAGTAGTGTAGTCTAGAGCCAGTAGTGTAGTCTAGAGCCAGTAGTGTAGACTAGAGCCAGTAGTGTAGTCTAGAGCCAGTAGTGTAGTCTAGAGCCAGTAGTGTAGTCTAGAGCCAGTAGTGTAGTCTAGAGCCAGTAGTGTAGTCTAGAGCCAGTAGTGTAGTCTAGAGCCAGTAGTGTAGTCTAGAGCCAGTAGTGTAGACTAGAGCCAGTAGTGTAGTCTAGAGCCAGTAGTGTAGTCTAGAGCCAGTAGTGTAGTCTAGAGTCAGTAGTGTAGTCCAGAGCCAGTAGTGTAGTCTAGAGCCAGTAGTGTAGTCTAGAGCCAGTAGTGTAGTCTAGAGCCAGTAGTGTAGTCTAGAGCCAGTAGTCTAGAGCCAGTAGTCTAGAGCCAGTAGTGTAGTCTAGAGCCAGTAGTGTAGTCTAGAGCCAGTAGTGTAGTCTAGAGTCAGTAGTGTAGTCTAGAGCCAGTAGTGTAGTCTAGAGCCAGTAGTGTAGTCTAGAGCCAGTAGTGTAGTCTAGAGCCAGTAGTGTAGTCTAGAGCCAGTAGTGTAGTCTAGAGCCAGTAGTGTAGTCTAGAGCCAGTAGTCTAGAGCCAGTAGTCTAGAGCCAGTAGTGTAGTCTAGAGCCAGTAGTGTAGTCTAGAGCCAGTAGTGTAGTCTAGAGCCAGTAGTCTAGAGCCAGTAGTCTAGAGCCAGTAGTGTAGTCTAGAGCCAGTAGTGTAGTCTAGAGCCAGTAGTGTAGTCTAGAGCCAGTAGTGTAGACTAGAGCCAGTAGTGTAGTCTAGAGCCAGTAGTGTAGTCTAGAGCCAGTAGTGTAGTCTAGAGCCAGTAGTGTAGTCTAGAGCCAGTAGTGTAGTCTAGAGCCAGTAGTGTAGTCTAGAGCCAGTAGTGTAGACTAGAGCCAGTAGTGTAGTCTAGAGCCAGTAGTGTAGTCTAGAGCCAGTAGTGTAGTCTAGAGCCAGTAGTGTAGTCTAGAGCCAGTAGTGTAGTCTAGAGCCAGTAGTGTAGTCTAGAGCCAGTAGTGTAGACTAGAGCCAGTAGTGTAGACTAGAGCCAGTAGTGTAGTCTAGAGCCAGTAGTGTAGACTAGAGCCAGTAGTGTAGTCTAGAGCCAGTAGTGTAGTCTAGAGCCAGTAGTGTAGTCTAGAGCCAGTAGTGTAGTCTAGAGCCAGTAGTGTAGTCTAGAGCCAGTAGTGTAGACTAGAGCCAGTAGTGTAGTCTAGAGCCAGTAGTGTAGTCTAGAGCCAGTAGTGTAGTCTAGAGCCAGTAGTGTAGTCTAGAGCCAGTAGTGTAGTCTAGAGCCAGTAGTGTAGTCTAGAGCCAGTAGTGTAGTCTAGAGCCAGTAGTGTAGTCTAGAGCCAGTAGTGTAGTCTAGAGCCAGTAGTGTAGTCTAGAGCCAGTAGTGTAGTCTAGAGCCAGTAGTGTAGTCTAGAGCCAGTAGTGTAGTCTAGAGCCAGTAGTGTAGTCTAGAGCCAGTAGTGTAGTCTAGAGCCAGTAGTGTAGTCTAGAGTCAGTAGTGTAGACTAGAGCCAGTAGTGTAGTCTAGAGCCAGTAGTGTAGTCTAGAGCCAGTAGTGTAGTCTAGAGCCAGTAGTGTAGTCTAGAGCCAGTAGTGTAGACTAGAGCCAGTAGTGTAGTCTAGAGCCAGTAGTGTAGTCTAGAGCCAGTAGTGTAGTCTAGAGCCAGTAGTGTAGTCTAGAGCCAGTAGTGTAGACTAGAGCCAGTAGTGTAGTCTAGAGCCAGTAGTGTAGTCTAGAGCCAGTAGTGTAGTCTAGAGCCAGTAGTGTAGTCTAGAGCCAGTAGTGTAGTCTAGAGCCAGTAGTGTAGTCTAGAGCCAGTAGTGTAGTCTAGAGCCAGTAGTGTAGTCTAGAGCCAGTAGTGTAGTCTAGAGCCAGTAGTGTAGACTAGAGCCAGTAGTGTAGTCTAGAGCCAGTAGTGTAGTCGAGAGCCAGTAGTGTAGTCTAGAGCCAGTAGTGTAGTCTAGAGCCAGTAGTGTAGTCTAGAGCCAGTAGTGTAGTCTAGAGCCAGTAGTGTAGTCTAGAGCCAGTAGTGTAGTCTAGAGCCAGTAGTGTAGTCTAGAGCCTATAGTGTAGTCTAGAGCCAGTAGTGTAGTCTAGAGCCAGTAGTGTAGACTAGAGCCAGTAGTGTAGTCTAGAGCCAGTAGTGTAGTCTAGAGCCAGTAGTGTAGTCTAGAGCCAGTAGTGTAGTCTAGAGCCAGTAGTGTAGTCTAGAGCCAGTAGTGTAGTCTAGAGCCAGTAGTGTAGACTAGAGCCAGTAGTGTAGTCTAGAGCCAGTAGTGTAGTCTAGAGCCAGTAGTGTAGTCTAGAGCCAGTAGTGTAGTCTAGAGCCAGTAGTGTAGTCTAGAGCCAGTAGTGTAGTCTAGAGCCAGTAGTGTAGTCTAGAGCCAGTAGTGTAGACTAGAGCCAGTAGTGTAGTCTAGAGCCAGTAGTGTAGTCTAGAGCCAGTAGTGTAGTCTAGAGCCAGTAGTGTAGTCTAGAGCCAGTAGTGTAGTCTAGAGCCAGTAGTGTAGTCTAGAGCCAGTAGTGTAGACTAGAGCCAGTAGTGTAGTCTAGAGCCAGTAGTGTAGTCTAGAGCCAGTAGTGTAGTCTAGAGTCAGTAGTGTAGTCCAGAGCCAGTAGTGTAGTCTAGAGCCAGTAGTGTAGTCTAGAGCCAGTAGTGTAGTCTAGAGCCAGTAGTGTAGTCTAGAGCCAGTAGTCTAGAGCCAGTAGTCTAGAGCCAGTAGTGTAGTCTAGAGCCAGTAGTGTAGTCTAGAGCCAGTAGTGTAGTCTAGAGTCAGTAGTGTAGTCTAGAGCCAGTAGTGTAGTCTAGAGCCAGTAGTGTAGTCTAGAGCCAGTAGTGTAGTCTAGAGCCAGTAGTGTAGTCTAGAGCCAGTAGTGTAGTCTAGAGCCAGTAGTGTAGTCTAGAGCCAGTAGTCTAGAGCCAGTAGTCTAGAGCCAGTAGTGTAGTCTAGAGCCAGTAGTGTAGTCTAGAGCCAGTAGTGTAGTCTAGAGCCAGTAGTCTAGAGCCAGTAGTCTAGAGCCAGTAGTGTAGTCTAGAGCCAGTAGTGTAGAGCCAGTAGTGTAGTCTAGAGCCAGTAGTGTAGTCTAGAGCCAGTAGTGTAGACTAGAGCCAGTAGTGTAGTCTAGAGCCAGTAGTGTAGTCTAGAGCCAGTAGTGTAGTCTAGAGCCAGTAGTGTAGTCTAGAGCCAGTAGTGTAGTCTAGAGCCAGTAGTGTAGTCTAGAGCCAGTAGTGTAGACTAGAGCCAGTAGTGTAGTCTAGAGCCAGTAGTGTAGTCTAGAGCCAGTAGTGTAGTCTAGAGCCAGTAGTGTAGTCTAGAGCCAGTAGTGTAGTCTAGAGCCAGTAGTGTAGACTAGAGCCAGTAGTGTAGACTAGAGCCAGTAGTGTAGTCTAGAGCCAGTAGTGTAGACTAGAGCCAGTAGTGTAGTCTAGAGCCAGTAGTGTAGTCTAGAGCCAGTAGTGTAGTCTAGAGCCAGTAGTGTAGTCTAGAGCCAGTAGTGTAGTCTAGAGCCAGTAGTGTAGACTAGAGCCAGTAGTGTAGTCTAGAGCCAGTAGTGTAGTCTAGAGCCAGTAGTGTAGTCTAGAGCCAGTAGTGTAGTCTAGAGCCAGTAGTGTAGTCTAGAGCCAGTAGTGTAGTCTAGAGCCAGTAGTGTAGTCTAGAGCCAGTAGTGTAGTCTAGAGCCAGTAGTGTAGTCTAGAGCCAGTAGTGTAGTCTAGAGCCAGTAGTGTAGTCTAGAGCCAGTAGTGTAGTCTAGAGCCAGTAGTGTAGTCTAGAGCCAGTAGTGTAGTCTAGAGCCAGTAGTGTAGTCTAGAGCCAGTAGTGTAGTCTAGAGCCAGTAGTGTAGTCTAGAGTCAGTAGTGTAGACTAGAGCCAGTAGTGTAGTCTAGAGCCAGTAGTGTAGTCTAGAGCCAGTAGTGTAGTCTAGAGCCAGTAGTGTAGTCTAGAGCCAGTAGTGTAGTCTAGAGCCAGTAGTGTAGTCTAGAGCCAGTAGTGTAGTCTAGAGCCAGTAGTGTAGTCTAGAGCCAGTAGTGTAGTCTAGAGCCAGTAGTGTAGTCTAGAGCCAGTAGTGTAGTCTAGAGCCAGTAGTGTAGTCTAGAGCCAGTAGTGTAGTCTAGAGCCAGTAGTGTAGTCTAGAGTCAGTAGTGTAGACTAGAGCCAGTAGTGTAGTCTAGAGCCAGTAGTGTAGTCTAGAGCCAGTAGTGTAGTCTAGAGCCAGTAGTGTAGTCTAGAGCCAGTAGTGTAGACTAGAGCCAGTAGTGTAGTCTAGAGCCAGTAGTGTAGTCTAGAGCCAGTAGTGTAGTCTAGAGCCAGTAGTGTAGTCTAGAGCCAGTAGTGTAGACTAGAGCCAGTAGTGTAGTCTAGAGCCAGTAGTGTAGACTAGAGCCAGTAGTGTAGTCTACAGCCAGTAGTGTAGTCTAGAGCCAGTAGTGTAGACTAGAGCCAGTAGTGTAGTCTAGAGCCAGTAGTGTAGTCTAGAGTCAGTAGTGTAGACTAGAGCCAGTAGTGTAGACTAGAGCCAGTAGTGTAGTCTAGAGCCAGTAGTGTAGTCTAGAGCCAGTAGTGTAGTGTAGAGCCAGTAGTGTAGTCTAGAGCCAGTAGTGTAGACTAGAGCCAGTAGTGTAGTCTAGAGCCAGTAGTGTAGTCTAGAGCCAGTAGTGTAGTCTAGAGCCAGTAGTGTAGAGCCAGTAGTGTAGTCTAGAGCCAGTAGTGTAGTCTAGAGCCAGTAGTGTAGTCTAGAGCCAGTAGTGTAGTCTAGAGCCAGTAGTGTAGTCTAGAGCCAGTAGTGTAGTCTAGAGCCAGTAGTGTAGTCTAGAGCCAGTAGTGTAGTCTAGAGTCAGTAGTGTAGACTAGAGCCAGTAGTGTAGAGCCAGTAGTGTAGTCTAGAGCCAGTAGTGTAGTCTAGAGCCAGTAGTGTAGTCTAGAGTCAGTAGTGTAGAGCCAGTAGTGTAGTCTAGAGTCAGTAGTGTAGAGCCAGTAGTGTAGTCTAGAGCCAGTAGTGTAGTCTAGAGCCAGTAGTGTAGTCTAGAGCCAGTAGTGTAGTCTAGAGCCAGTAGTGTAGACTAGAGCCAGTAGTGTAGACTAGAGCCAGTAGTGTAGTCTAGAGCCAGTAGTGTAGACTAGAGCCAGTAGTGTAGTCTAGAGCCAGTAGTGTAGTCTAGAGCCAGTAGTGTAGTCTAGAGCCAGTAGTGTAGTCTAGAGCCAGTAGTGTAGTCTAGAGCCAGTAGTGTAGAGCCAGTAGTGTAGTCTAGAGCCAGTAGTGTAGTCTAGAGCCAGTAGTGTAGTCTAGAGCCAGTAGTGTAGTCTAGAGCCAGTAGTGTAGAGCCAGTAGTGTAGTCTAGAGCCAGTAGTGTAGTCTAGAGCCAGTAGTGTAGTCTAGAGTCAGTAGTGTAGACTAGAGCCAGTAGTGTAGTCTAGAGCCAGTAGTGTAGTCTAGAGCCAGTAGTGTAGTCTAGAGCCAGTAGTGTAGTCTAGAGCCAGTAGTGTAGTCTAGAGCCAGTAGTGTAGTCTAGAGCCAGTAGTGTAGTCTAGAGCCAGTAGTGTAGTCTAGAGCCAGTAGTGTAGTCTAGAGCCAGTAGTGTAGTCTAGAGCCAGTAGTGTAGTCTAGAGCCAGTAGTGTAGACTAGAGCCAGTAGTGTAGTCTAGAGCCAGTAGTGTAGTCTAGAGCCAGTAGTGTAGTCTAGAGCCAGTAGTGTAGTCTAGAGCCAGTAGTCTAGAGCCAGTAGTGTAGTCTAGAGCCAGTAGTCTAGAGCCAGTAGTGTAGTCTAGAGCCAGTAGTGTAGTCTAGAGCCAGTAGTGTAGTCTAGAGCCAGTAGTGTAGTCTAGAGCCAGTAGTGTAGTCTAGAGCCAGTAGTGTAGTCTAGAGCCAGTAGTGTAGTCTAGAGCCAGTAGTGTAGTCTAGAGCCAGTAGTGTAGACTAGAGCCAGTAGTGTAGTCTAGAGCCAGTAGTGTAGTCTAGAGCCAGTAGTGTAGTCTAGAGCCAGTAGTGTAGTCTAGAGCCAGTAGTGTAGTCTAGAGCCAGTAGTGTAGACTAGAGCCAGTAGTGTAGTCTAGAGCCTGTAGTGTAGTCTAGAGCCAGTAGTGTAGTCTAGAGCCAGTAGTCTAGAGCCAGTAGTGTAGTCTAGAGCCAGTAGTGTAGTCTAGAGCCAGTAGTCTAGAGCCAGTAGTGTAGTCTAGAGCCAGTAGTGTAGTCTAGAGCCAGTAGTGTAGTCTAGAGCCAGTAGTGTAGTCTAGAGCCAGTAGTGTAGTCTAGAGCCAGTAGTGTAGTCTAGAGCCAGTAGTGTAGTCTAGAGCCAGTAGTGTAGACTAGAGCCAGTAGTGTAGTCTAGAGCCAGTAGTGTAGTCTAGAGCCAGTAGTGTAGTCTAGAGCCAGTAGTGTAGTCTAGAGCCAGTAGTGTAGTCTAGAGCCAGTAGTGTAGTCTAGAGCCAGTAGTGTAGTCTAGAGCCAGTAGTCTAGAGCCAGTAGTGTAGTCTAGAGCCAGTAGTCTAGAGCCAGTAGTGTAGACTAGAGCCAGTAGTCTAGAGCCAGTAGTGTAGTCTAGAGCCAGTAGTGTAGTCTAGAGCCAGTAGTGTAGACTAGAGCCAGTAGTGTAGTCTAGAGCCAGTAGTGTAGACTAGAGCCAGTAGTGTAGTCTAGAGCCAGTAGTGTAGTCTAGAGCCAGTAGTGTAGTCTAGAGCCAGTAGTGTAGTCTAGAGCCAGTAGTGTAGTCTAGAGCCAGTAGTGTAGTCTAGAGCCAGTAGTGTAGTCTAGAGCCAGTAGTGTAGTCTAGAGCCAGTAGTGTAGTCTAGAGCCAGTAGTGTAGTCTAGAGCCAGTAGTGTAGTCTAGAGCCAGTAGTGTAGACTAGAGCCAGTAGTGTAGTCTAGAGCCAGTAGTGTAGTCTAGAGCCAGTAGTGTAGTCTAGAGCCAGTAGTGTAGTCTAGAGCCAGTAGTGTAGTCTAGAGCCAGTAGTGTAGACTAGAGCCAGTAGTGTAGTCTAGAGCCAGTAGTGTAGTCTAGAGCCAGTAGTCTAGAGCCAGTAGTGTAGTCTAGAGCCAGTAGTGTAGTCTAGAGCCAGTAGTCTAGAGCCAGTAGTGTAGTCTAGAGCCAGTAGTGTAGTCTAGAGCCAGTATTGTAGACTAGAGCCTACCAGCACTGAGAAAACACACCAAGATGTGGTTCTTGTATAGTATAGTTTAGATATAGTAAGTATAGCATAACGACAGAGTTAAAATTGTATATTGTATAGTAGTGTACATAGGACCCAGTGCCTTCTCAGGAATTTAGCATGACATTTTTTTATCATGCACATCTTATGTCTTCTTATTACCTGTTTTTTTTCCGTCTATTTTAATATTAGTGATATTGCACAATCGATGCAGGCATGTGACCACCCACATTTCCCTGTATGCCCTGGTATGTATGTGACAAATAAACCTCTTGAATCTTGACTGTGTCACAATATACCCACATCCTACAGCAGCTCATTATTAATCTGTAATGCCGTCATTAAACAGCGACCTCTAGCCAAAAGAGCCTTGGTACTGCACTCTGTTTAAATTTTTTTCTTTGGTATGACGTGTGGGTTGGAGTTGAGTGGGGATAAGGGGGAGGGGTTGAGTGGGGATAAGGGGGAGGGGTTGCTACTGCTGGCCACACCTCATGCTCTGCCAAGAGCGGTCAGGAGACATTCAGTGTCATACATTACTAAACTCCAACCCAGTTCGGCTTTGTGGCGCAGCGGACATTGCGCTCGTCACCAACGCAAAAGACACCGGGTTCGAATCCGGCTGTCGGCGTTGTCTCAATTGGCAGAGTTAGCGGGTGGGAAGTGGATGGGTGGTAATCTGGACGTTGTGGACAGCGACTCCTACAGGTCGGTCGGGGCGCCTGCACAGCAGAGACAGGAAATGGCGGGGGCAGTGTGAGCCTCCCACACGTTACACCTCGCCAATGAGAGTCCGCGCTGGCAGGTGAAAAGATGTGACAGGCTGCCTCCTCGTGTATCGGAGGGGACACGTGATGCAAGGCTTCTATCCTCCCTACAACCGGCCAGTGGGGGGCATATGCGAGCAACGTTCAAGACAGGGGAGGGGAGAATTGGCACAACGGAATTGGGATGGGAGAAAAATAGAAAAAGAGGAGAAAAAGTGGATAAAAAATATAATTAACTCCAACCCAGATAGCAGATCAGAACTAAGAAATGTAAACAAAGTGCGATACCAAGCAGGGCTCTTTTGCCTAGAGGTCGCTGTTTGACGGCATTAAATGTTCTACCCTTGAATACATCGCCGAACACAAACCTTGTATTCCTGATTAGAATGGGTTAATAAGAACATGTCCAAGGCTATAACTTTGAAGGCAGACTCATTGATATTGATATCCCCATCATCACAGCACCTGATATTAAAAGAAACCTTGCCAGATGACAAAAAAAAAGAAAAAACTTGTCAAGTCGCTCTCTCACCTGCAGGCCTGGTTCTTAGCTTTCCTTTTGTCTGTACAGGGATACGGACACGTCTGTCATTTGACCGTCTCCCTGCGCTGTGTACACGTTAGATCTAGACTTGACAGACCATGAATCATGTGTTAGGAAACTAGGTTAGAGCACAATAGCCTCTTCATAAACGCCAGCTAGGTGGAGCAGCTAGGTGTAGCAGCTAGGTGTAGCAGCTAGGTGTAGCAGCTAGGTGTAGCAGCTAGGTGTAGCAGCTAGGAGGCAGCTAGGTGTAGCAGCTAGGTGTAGCAGCTAGGTGTAGCAGCTAGGTGTAGCAGCTAGGAGGCAGCTAGGTGTAGCAGCTAGGAGGCAGCTAGGTGTAGCAGCTAGGTGTAGCAGCTAGGTGTAGCAGCTAGGAGGCAGCTAGGTGTAGCAGCTAGGAGGCAGCTAGGTGTAGCAGCTAGGTGTAGCAGCTAGGTGTAGCAGCTAGGTGTAGCAGCTAGGTGTAGCAGCTAGGTGTAGCAGCTAGGTGTAGCAGCTAGGAGGCAGCTAGGTGTAGCAGCTAGGTGTAGCAGCTAGGTGTAGCAGCTAGGTGTAGCAGCTAGGTGTAGCAGCTAGGTGTAGTAGCTAGGTGTAGCAGCTAGGTGTAGCAGAGAGAGGAGGCAGCTAGGTGTAGCAGCTAGGTGTAGCAGCTAGGTGTAGCAGCTAGGTGTAGCAGCTAGGAGTAGCAGCTAGGTGTAGCAGCTAGGTGTAGCAGCTAGGAGGCAGCTAGGTGTAGCAGCTAGGTGTAGCAGCTAGGTGGAGCAGAAAGAGGAGCAGCTAGGTGTAGCAGCTAGGTGGAGCATCTAGGTGTAGCAGCTAGGTGTAGCAGCTAGGTGGCAGCTAGGTGTAGCAGCTAGGTGTAGCAGCTAGGTGTAGCAGCTAGGTGTAGCAGAGAGAGGAGCAGCTAGGTGTAGCAGCTAGGTGTAGCAGCTAGGTGTAGCAGCTAGGTGTAGCAGCTAGGTGGATCAGCTAGGTGTAGCAGCTAGGTGTAGTAGCTAGGTGTAGCAGCTAGGTGTAGCAGCTAGGAGTAGCAGCTAGGTGTAGCAGCTAGGTGTAGTAGCTAGGTGTAGCAGCTAGGAGGCAGCTAGGTGTAGTAGCTAGGTGTAGCAGCTAGGTGTAGCAGCTAGGAGGCAGCTAGGTGTAGCAGCTAGGAGGCAGCTAGGTGTAGCAGCTAGGAGTAGTAGCTAGGTGTAGCAGCTAGGTGTAGCAGCTAGGTGTAGCAGCTAGGTGTAGCAGCTAGGTGTAGCAGCTAGGAGGCAGCTAGGTGTAGCAGATAGGTGTAGCAGCTAGGTGTAGCAGCTAGGAGGCAGCTAGGTGTAGTAGCTAGGTGTAGCAGCTAGGTGTAGCAGCTAGGAGGCAGCTAGGTGTAGCAGCTAGGAGGCAGCTAGGTGTAGCAGCTAGGAGTAGTAGCTAGGTGTAGCAGCTAGGTGTAGCAGCTAGGTGTAGCAGCTAGGTGTAGCAGCTAGGAGGCAGCTAGGTGTAGCAGCTAGGAGTAGCAGCTAGGTGTAGCAGCTAGGTGTAGCAGCTAGGTGTAGCAGCTAGGTGTAGCAGCTAGGTGTAGCAGCTAGGAGGCAGCTAGGTGTAGCAGCTAGGTGGAGCAGCTAGGTGTAGCAGCTAGGTGTAGCAGCTAGGTGTAGTAGCTAGGTGTAGCAGCTAGGTGTAGCAGAGAGAGGAGGCAGCTAGGTGTAGCAGCTAGGTGTAGCAGCTAGGTGTAGCAGCTAGGTGTAGCAGCTAGGAGTAGCAGCTAGGTGTAGCAGCTAGGTGGAGCAGCTAGGTGTAGCAGCTAGGAGGCAGCTAGGTGTAGCAGCTAGGTGTAGCAGCTAGGTGGAGCAGAAAGAGGAGCAGCTAGGTGTTGCAGCTAGGTGGAGCATCTAGGTGTAGCAGCTAGGTGTAGCAGCTAGGTGGCAGCTAGGTGTAGCAGCTAGGTGTAGCAGCTAGGTGTAGCAGCTAGGTGTAGCAGAGAGAGGAGCAGCTAGGTGTAGCAGCTAGGTGTAGCAGCTAGGTGGATCAGCTAGGTGTAGCAGCTAGGTGTAGTAGCTAGGTGTAGCAGCTAGGTGTAGCAGCTAGGAGTAGCAGCTAGGTGTAGCAGCTAGGTGTAGCAGCTAGGTGTAGCAGCTAGGAGGCAGCTAGGTGTAGTAGCTAGGTGTAGCAGCTAGGTGTAGCAGCTAGGAGGCAGCTAGGTGTAGCAGCTAGGAGGCAGCTAGGTGTAGCAGCTAGGAGTAGTAGCTAGGTGTAGTAGCTAGGTGTAGCAGCTAGGTGTAGCAGCTAGGAGGCAGCTAGGTGTAGCAGCTAGGAGGCAGCTAGGTGTAGCAGCTAGGAGTAGTAGCTAGGTGTAGCAGCTAGGTGTAGCAGCTAGGTGTAGCAGCTAGGTGTAGCAGCTAGGTGTAGCAGCTAGGTGTAGCAGCTAGGAGGCGGCTATGTGTAGCAGCTAGGTGTAGCAGCTAGGTGGAGCAGCTAGGTGTAGCAGCTAGGAGGCAGCTATGTGTAGCAGCTAGGTGTAGCAGCTAGGTGTAGCAGCTAGGAGGCAGCTAGGTGTAGTAGCTAGGTGTAGCAGCTAGGTGTAGCAGCTAGGAGGCAGCTAGGTGTAGCAGCTAGGAGGCAGCTAGGTGTAGCAGCTAGGAGTAGTAGCTAGGTGTAGCAGCTAGGTGTAGCAGCTAGGTGTAGCAGCTAGGTGTAGCAGCTAGGAGGCAGCTAGGTGTAGCAGCTAGGAGTAGCAGCTAGGTGTAGCAGCTAGGTGTAGCAGCTAGGTGTAGCAGCTAGGTGTAGCAGCTAGGAGGCAGCTAGGAGGCAGCTAGGTGTAGCAGCTAGCTGTAGCAGCTAGGTGTAGCAGCTAGGTGTAGCAGCTAGGTGTAGCAGCTAGGTGTAGCAGCTAGGTGTAGCAGCTAGGTGTAGCAGCTAGGAGGCAGCTAAGTGTAGCAGCTAGGAGGCAGCTAGGTATAGCAGCTAGGAGGCAGCTAGGTGTAGCAGCTAGGAGGCAGCTAGGTGTAGAAGCTAGGAGGCAGCTAGGTGTAGCAGCTAGGTGTAGCAGCTAGGTGTAGCAGCTAGGAGGCAGCTAGGTGTAGCAGCTAGGTGTAGCAGCTAGGAGGAGCAGCTAGGTGTAGCAGCTAGGAGGCAGCTAGGTGTAGCAGCTAGGAGGCAGCTAGGTGTAGAAGCTAGGAGGCAGCTAGGTGTAGCAGCTAGGTGTAGCAGCTAGGTGTAGCAGCTAGGTGTAGCAGCTAGGTGTAGCAGCTAGGTGTAGCAGCTAGGAGGCAGCTAGGTGTAGCAGCTAGGTGTAGCAGCTAGGTGGAGCAGCTAGGTGGAGCAGCTAGGTGTAGCAGCTAGGTGTAGCAGCTAGGTGTAGCAGCTAGGTGTAGCAGCTAGGTGTAGCAGCTAGGTGGAGCAGCTAGGTGGAACAGCTAGGTGTAGCAGCTAGGTGTAGCAGCTAGGTGTAGCAGCTAGGTGTAGCAGCTAGGTGTAGCAGATAGTTGGCAGCTAGGTGTAGCAGCTAGGTGTAGCAGCTAGGTGTAGCAGCTAGGAGGCAGCTAGGTGTAGCAGCTAGGAGGCAGCTAGGTGTAGCAGCTAGGTGGAGCAGCTAGGTGGAGCAGCTAGGTGGAGCAGCTAGGTGTAGCAGCTAGGTGTAGCAGCTAGGTGTAGCAGCTAGGTGTAGCAGCTAGGTGTAGCAGCTAGGTGGAGCAGCTAGTTGGCAGCTAGGTGGAGCAGCTAGGTGGAGCAGCTAGGAGGCAGCTAGGTGTAGCAGCTAGGTGTAGCAGCTAGGTGTAGCAGCTAGGAGGCAGCTAGGTGTAGCAGCTAGGTGGAGCAGCTAGGTGTAGCAGCTAGGAGGCAGCTAGGTGGAGCAGCTAGGTGGAGCAGCTAGGTGGAGCAGCTAGGAGGCGGCTATGTGTAGCAGCTAGGTGGAGCAGCTAGGTGGAGCAGCTAGGTGTAGCAGCTAGGAGGCAGCTAGGTGTAGCAGCTAGGTGGAGCAGCTAGGTGGAGCAGCTAGGTGTAGCAGCTAGGTGTAGCAGCTAGGTGTAGCAGCTAGGTGTAGCAGCTAGGTGTAGCAGCTAGGAGGCAGCTAGGAGGCAGCTAGGTGTAGCAGCTAGGAGGCAGCTAGGTGTAGCAGCTAGGTGTAGCAGCTAGGTGTAGCAGCTAGGTGTAGCAGCTAGGTGTAGTAGCTAGTTGTAGCAGCTAGGTGTAGTAGCTAGGTGTAGCAGCTAGGTGTAGCAGCTAGGTGTAGCAGCTAGGTGTAGCAGCTAGGAGGCAGCTAGGTGTAGCAGCTAGGTGTAGCAGCTAGTTGGCAGCTAGGTGTAGCAGCTAGGTGTAGCAGCTAGGTGTAGCAGCTAGGTGTAGCAGCTAGGTGTAGCAGCTAGGTGTAGCAGCTAGTTGTAGCAGCTAGGTGTAGCAGCTAGGTGGAGCAGCTAGGTGTAGCAGCTAGGTGTAGCAGCTAGGTGTAGCAGCTAGGTGTAGCAGCTAGGTGTAGCAGCTATGGAGCAGCTAGGTGTAGCAGCTAGGTGTAGCAGCTAGGTGGAGCAGCTAGTTGGCAGCTAGGTGTAGCAGCTAGGTGTAGCAGCTAGGTGTAGCAGCTAGGTGTAGCAGCTAGGAGGCAGCTAGGTGTAGCAGCTAGGTGTAGCAGCTAGGTGTAGCAGCTAGGTGTAGCAGCTAGTTGGCAGCTAGGTGTAGCAGCTAGGTGTAGCAGCTAGGTGTAGCAGCTAGGAGGCAGCTAGGTGTAGCAGCTAGGTGTAGTAGCTAGGTGTAGCAGCTAGGTGTAGTAGCTAGGAGGCAGCTAGGTGTAGCAGCTAGGTGTAGCAGCTAGGAGGCAGCTAGGTGTAGCAGCTAGGAGGCAGCTAGGTGTAGCAGCTAGGAGGCAGCTAGGTGTAGCAGCTAGGTGTAGCAGCTAGGTGTAGCAGCTAGGTGTAGCAGCTAGGTGGAGCAGCTAGGTGTAGCAGCTAGGAGGCAGCTAGGTGTAGCAGCTAGGTGTAGCAGCTAGGTGTAGCAGCTAGGAGGCAGCTAGGTGTAGCAGCTAGGTGTAGCAGCTAGGTGTAGCAGCTAGGTGTAGCAGCTAGGAGGCAGCTAGGTGTAGCAGCTAGGTGGAGCAGCTAGGTGGAGCAGCTAGGTGTAGCAGCTAGTTGGCAGCTAGGTGTAGCAGCTAGGTGTAGCAGCTAGGTGTAGCAGCTAGGTGTAGCAGCTAGGTGTAGCAGCTAGGTGGAGCAGCTAGGTGTAGCAGCTAGCAGTAGCAGCTAGGTGTAGCAGCTAGGTGTAGCAGTTAGGTGTAGCAGCTAGGTGTAGCAGCTAGGTGTAGCAGCTAGGTGTAGCAGCTAGGTGTAGCAGCTAGGAGGCAGCTAGGTGTAGCAGCTAGGTGGAGCAGCTAGGTGGAGCAGCTAGGTGTAGCAGCTAGGTGGAGCAGCTAGGTGTAGCAGCTAGGTGTAGTAGCTAGGTGGAGCAGCTAGTTGGCAGCTAGGTGTAGCAGCTAGGTGTAGCAGCTAGGTGTAGCAGCTAGGTGGAGCAGCTAGTTGGCAGCTAGGTGTAGCAGCTAGGAGGCAGCTAGGTGTAGCAGCTAGGTGTAGCAGCTAGGTGTAGCAGCTAGGAGGCAGCTAGGTGTAGCAGCTAGGTGGAGCAGCTAGGTGGAGCAGCTAGGTGTAGCAGCTAGGTGTAGCAGCTAGGTGTAGCAGCTAGGTGTAGCAGCTAGGAGGCAGCTAGGAGGCAGCTAGGTGTAGCAGCTAGGTGTAGCAGCTAGGTGTAGCAGCTAGGAGGCAGCTAGGTGTAGCAGCTAGGAGGCAGCTAGGTGTAGCAGCTAGGTGTAGCAGCTAGGTGTAGCAGCTAGGTGTAGTAGCTAGGTGTAGCAGCTAGGTGTAGTAGCTAGGAGGCAGCTAGGTGTAGCAGCTAGGTGTAGCAGCTAGGAGGCAGCTAGGTGTAGCAGCTAGGAGGCAGCTAGGTGTAGCAGCTAGGTGTAGCAGCTAGGAGGCAGCTAGGTGGAGCAGCTAGGTGTAGCAGCTAGGTGTAGCAGCTAGGTGTAGCAGCTAGGTGTAGCAGCTAGTTGGCAGCTAGGTGTAGCAGCTAGGTGTAGCAGCTAGGAGGCAGCTAGGTGTAGCAGCTAGGAGGCAGCTAGGTGTAGCAGCTAGGTGTAGCAGCTAGGAGGCAGCTAGGTGTAGCAGCTAGGTGTAGCAGCTAGGTGTAGCAGCTAGGAGGCAGCTAGGTGTAGCAGCTAGGTGGAGCAGCTAGGTGGAGCAGCTAGGTGTAGCAGCTAGGTGTAGCAGCTAGGTGTAGCAGCTAGGTGTAGTAGCTAGGTGTAGCAGCTAGGTGTAGCAGAGAGAGGAGGCAGCTAGGTGTATCAGCTAGGTGTAGCAGCTAGGTGTAGCAGCTAGGTGTAGCAGCTAGGTGTAGCAGAGAGAGGAGGCAGCTAGGTGTATCAGCTAGGTGTAGCAGCTAGGTGTAGCAGCTAGGTGTAGCAGCTATGTGTAGCAGCTAGGTGTAGCAGCTAGGAGGCAGCTAGGTGTAGCAGCTAGGTGGAGCAGCTAGGTGTAGCAGCTAGGTGTAGCAGCTAGGTGTAGCAGCTAGGAGGCAGCTAGGTGGAGCAGCTAGGTGTAGCAGCTAGGTGTAGCAGCTAGGTGTAGCAGCTAGGTGTAGCAGCTAGGAGGCAGCTAGGTGGAGCAGCTAGGTGTAGCAGCTAGGTGTAGCAGCTAGGTGTAGCAGAGAGAGGAGCAGCTAGGTGTAGCAGCTAGGAGGCAGCTAGGTGTAGCAGCTAGGTGTAGCAGAGAGAGGAGCAGCTAGGTGTAGCAGCTAGGTGTAGCAGCTAGGTGTAGCAGCTAGGTGTAGCAGCTAGGAGGCAGCTAGGTGTAGCAGCTAGGTGTAGCAGCTAGGAGGCAGCTAGGTGGAGCAGCTAGGTGTAGCAGCTAGGTGTAGCAGCTAGGTGTAGCAGCTAGGTGTAGCAGCTAGGTGTAGCAGCTAGGTGGAGCAGCTAGGTGTAGCAGCTAGGTGTAGCAGCTAGGTGTAGCAGCTAGGAGGCAGCTAGGTGTAGCAGCTAGGTGGAGCAGCTAGGAGGCAGCTAGGTGTAGCAGCTAGGTGTAGCAGCTAGGTGTAGCAGCTAGGAGGCAGCTAGGTGTAGTAGCTAGGTGTAGCAGATAGTTGGCAGCTAGGTGTAGCAGCTAGGTGTAGCAGCTAGGTGTAGCAGATAGTTGGCAGCTAGGTGTAGCAGCTAGGTGTAGCAGCTAGGTGTAGCAGCTAGGTGTAGCAGATAGTTGGCAGCTAGGTGTAGCAGCTAGGTGTAGCAGCTAGGTGTAGCAGCTAGGTGTAGCAGCTAGGTGTAGCAGCTAGGTGTAGCAGCTAGGTGTAGCAGCTAGGTGTAGCAGCTAGGTGGAGCAGCTAGGTGTAGCAGCTAGGTGTAGCAGCTAGGTGTAGTAGCTAGGTGTAGCAGCTAGGTGTAGCAGCTAGGTGTAGCAGCTAGGAGGCAGCTAGGTGTAGCAGCTAGGTGTAGCAGCTAGGTGTAGCAGCTAGGAGGCAGCTAGGTGTAGCAGCTAGGAGGCGGCTATGTGGAGCAGCTAGGTGGCAGCTAGGTGTAGCAGCTAGGAGGCAGCTAGGTGTAGCAGCTAGGTGTAGCAGCTAGGAGGCAGCTAGGTGTAGCAGCTAGGTGTAGCAGCTAGGTGTAGCAGCTAGGTGGAGCAGCTAGGTGGAGCAGCTAGGTGTAGCAGCTAGGAGGCGGCTATGTGTAGCAGCTAGGTGGAGCAGCTAGGTGGAGCAGCTAGGTGTAGCAGCTAGGAGGCAGCTAGGTGTAGCAGCTAGGTGGAGCAGCTAGGTGGAGCAGCTAGGTGTAGCAGCTAGGAGGCAGCTAGGTGTAGCAGCTAGGTGGAGCAGCTAGGTGTAGCAGCTAGGTGTAGCAGCTAGGTGTAGCAGCTAGGTGTAGCAGCTAGGTGTAGCAGCTAGGTGTAGCAGCTAGGTGTAGCAGCTAGGAGGCAGCTAGGAGGCAGCTAGGTGTAGCAGCTAAGTGTAGCAGCTAGGAGGCAGCTAGGTGTAGCAGCTAGGAGGCAGCTAGGAGGCAGCTAGGTGTAGCAGCTAGGTGTAGCAGCTAGGAGGCAGCTAGGTGTAGCAGCTAGGTGTAGCAGCTAGGTGTAGCAGCTAGGTGTAGCAGCTAGGAGGCAGCTAGGTGTAGCAGCTAGGAGGCAGCTAGGTGTAGCAGCTATCTGTGTGAAATGACAGCTCCTGAAATGTTTGTTGGATTTTAATGGATTTTTACAACCTCATTCTCCTGTCTGACAAGGAATTGTACTACCAGTTGTAAAGGTCTGTAGTATCTAATCTGATTTAAAAAACAGTGGACTACTTATCCTGTTTTGGGAAATTTTGTGAATTTGTCCTCTGCTTTGTTAGCAGTAGCCTAGCCTAGCTGGCTCTGTTAGCAATTAGCCAAGAGCTGGAAGACCTGCAGTAGCCTAGCTGGCTCTACTAGCCCTGCTATCAATCCAGTCCAGAGTATAAACTAACGTTATGATACAGAAGGCTAATGTTATGATACAGAAAGCTAACGTTATGATGCAGAAAGCTAACGTTATGATGCAGAAAGCTAACGTTATGATACAGAAAGCTAACGTAATGATACAGAAGGCTAACGTTATGATACAGAAAGCTAACGTTATGATGCAGAAAGCTAACGTTATGATGCAGAAAGCTAACGTTATGATGCAGAAAGCTAACGTTATGATACAGAAAGCTAACGTTATGATACAGAAAGCTAACGTTATGATACAGAAATCTAACATTATGATACAGAAGTCTAGTGACTCTGTCTGCGGTGTGACAGTGGCCGTCTACTGCGCCGTGAGGCCGGTGAGTCTAGTGACTCTGTCTGCGGTGTGACAGTGGCCGTCTACTGCGCCGTGAGGCCGGTGAGTCTAGTGACTCTGTCTGCGGTGTGACAGTGGCCGTCTACTGCGCCGTGAGGCCGGTGAGTCTAGTGACTCTGTCTGCGGTGTGACAGTGGCCGTCTACTGCGCCGTGAGGCCGGTGAGTCTAGTGACTCTGTCTGCGGTGTGACAGTGGCAGTCTACTGCGCCGTGAGGCCGGTGAGGTTAGTGACTCTGTCTGCGGTGTGACAGTGGCCGTCTACTGCACCGTGAGGCCGGTGAGTCTAGTGACTCTGTCTGCGGTGTGACAGTGGCCGTCTACTGCGCCGTGAGGCCGGTGAGTCTAGTGACTCTGTCTGCGGTGTGACAGTGGCAGTCTACTGCGCCGTGAGGCCGGTGAGTCTAGTGACTCTGTCTGCGGTGTGACAGTGGCCGTCTACTGCGCCGTGAGGCCGGTGAGGTTAGTGACTCTGTCTGCGGTGTGACAGTGGCCGTCTACTGCGCCGTGAGGCCGGTGAGTCTAGTGACTCTGTCTGCGGTGTGACAGTGGCCGTCTACTGCGCCGTGAGGCCGGTGAGGTTAGTGACTCTGTCTGCGGTGTGACAGTGGCCGTCTACTGTGCCGTGAGGCCGGTGAGTCTAGTGACTCTGTCTGCGGTGTGACAGTGGCCGTCTACTGCGCCGTGAGGCCGGTGAGTCTAGTGACTCTGTCTGCGGTGTGACAGTGGCCGTCTACTGCGCCGTGAGGCTGGTGAGTCTAGTGACTCTGTCTGCGGTGTGACAGTGGCCGTCTACTGCGCCGTGAGGCCGGTGAGTCTAGTGACTCTGTCTGCGGTGTGACAGTGGCCGTCTACTGCGCCGTGAGGCCGGTGAGTCTAGTGACTCTGTCTGCGGTGTGACAGTGGCCGTCTACTGCACCGTGAGGCCGGTGAGTCTAGTGACTCTGTCTGCGGTGTGACAGTGGCCGTCTACTGCGCCGTGAGGCCGGTGAGTCTAGTGACTCTGTCTGCGGTGTGACAGTGGCCGTCTACTGCGCCGTGAGGCCGGTGAGTCTAGTGACTCTGTCTGCGGTGTGACAGTGGCCGTCTACTGCGCCGTGAGGCCGGTGAGTCTAGTGACTCTGTCTGCGGTGTGACAGTGGCAGTCTACTGCGCCGTGAGGCCGGTGAGTCTAGTGCCTCTGTCTGCGGTGTGACAGTGGCCGTCTACTGCGCCGTGAGGCCGGTGAGTCTAGTGACTCTGTCTGCGGTGTGACAGTGGCCGTCTACTGCGCCGTGAGGCCGGTGAGTCTAGTGACTCTGTCTGCGGTGTGACAGTGGCCGTCTACTGCACCGTGAGGCCGGTGAGTCTAGTGACTCTGTCTGCGGTGTGACAGTGGCCGTCTACTGCACCGTGAGGCCGGTGAGTCTAGTGACTCTGTCTGCGGTGTGACAGTGGCCGTCTACCGTCCTGCACGGTGGTGAATCTCCGCTCACCATTATTGGAAAATACCATCAACATTGACACTGGAGGCTTAGAGTCTAGAGAGAGACGGGGGCTTCATAAATATTTTAACAACCCTCTTCCTACAATTTATACCACTGTTTCCCCCCGCGAGCGCTCCTCACCTATCTCACCTCCCTCTCCTCACCTATCTCACCTCCCTCTCCTCACCTATCTCACCTCCCTCTCCTCACCTATCTCACCTCCCTCTCCTCACCTATCTCACCTCCCTCTCCTCACCTATCTCACCTCCCTCTCCTCACCTATCTCACCTCCCTCTCCTCACCTATCTCACCTCCCTCTCCTCACCTATCTCACCTCCCTCTCCTCACCTATCTCACCTCCCTCTCCTCACCTATCTCACCTCCCTCTCCTCACCTCTTACCTCCCTCTCCTCACCTATCTCACCTCCCTCTCCTCACCTCTCACCTCCCTCTCCTCACCTATCTCACCTCCCTCTCCTCTCCTATCTCACCTCCCTCTCCTCACCTCTCACCTCGCTCTCCTCACCTATCTCCTCATGGGTCACAGGCCCCCCTCCCTCTCCTCACCTATCTCCTCATGGGTCACAGGCCCCCCTCCCTCTCCTCACCTATCTCCTCGTGGGTCCCAGGCCCCCCTCCCTCTCCTCACCTATCTCCTCGTGGGTCCCAGGCCCCCCTCCCTCTCCTCACCTATCTCCTCATGGGTCACAGGCCCCCCTCCCTCTCCTCACCTATCTCCTCATGGGTCCCAGGCCTCTACAGGGGGCTGGGTGGCTCCTCCCTCTCCTCTACAGGGGGCTGGGTGGCTCCTCCCTCTCCTCTACAGGGGGCTGGGTGGCTCCTCCCTCTCCTCTACAGGGGGCTGGGTGGCTCCTCCCTCTCCTCTACAGGGGGCTGGGTGGCTCCTCCCTCTCCTCTACAGGGGGCTGGGTGGCTCCTCCCTCTCCTCTACAGGGGGCTGGGTGGCTCCTCCCTCTCCTCTACAGGGGGCTGGGTGGCTCCTCCCTCTGTGTCCGGTCTATCTTACAGCGAGGAAATTAAATGTTAAATATTTACCATTCCCCTGGTATGTGACCCCGTGGATTCCTACTGTGATGAGTAGCAGCCACATTCCTCCCACAGGAAGTTTATCCCGACGCCCCCCCACCCCCGCCCCCCCCCCCCCCCCCCCCCCCCCCCCCCCCTCCTCTCTCCTCTGACGCTGCTGTTGAACGTGGCCGGTGGCTGGTCGTGGCCCGAGGCTCTCCAGGGCTGACCGGAGCTCTTCTGGTGACACTCTACTAACTTCAAGTGACGGTCTTAACCCTTTCACTGCCGCACTACCAAACGGTTAACCCTTTCACTGCGACAACAATACACAGAAGGTTAACCCCTTACTATCACACAACCGACGGCGATGCTCCATCATTGTGTGATAGTAAAGGGTTAACCTTCTGTCATGTGGCAGTGAAAGGGTTAAGGCATTTTAACCTTTCACTGCCACACTACCAAGCGGTTAACCCTTTCACTGCAACAATACACAGAAGGTTAACCCTTTAACTGTGACAATACACAGAAGGTTAACCCTTCCACTGCCACACGGCAGCAGGTTAACCCTTTCACTGCCACACTACAGAAGGTTAACCCTTTACTATCACACTACCGATGGTTAACCGCAGTGAAAGGGTTAAGGCATTTTATAATCATATTGTAAGCTCTTTATGATCGTATCAGAAAAATATCATAATTCATTAGAATGTGTTATGACTCTAGCATGGCTATGTCACAATACAGTTATTGGATATATATATATTTATCACTGAAGCCTAAATATTTGTTTAGGTCATACAACATTATATAAGCCATTATAATATTGTCAGAAAAAAGTATGAATGTATTATGAATGCGCTTAATGATCTCATCAGATAATATCATAATTCATTAGAATGACTTTTGAATCTGTTCATAAAATATTATAAGCCATACCAAAATGTCGTAATGCATAATAATAACAATAATAATATATTATGAATCTTACATGATAATGTCATGTGGCTGTCAAAGAGTTTATATTTACATTTACATTTAGTCATTTAGCTGACGCTTTTATCCAAAGCGACTTACAAGTTCTGTACGACAAGCCATCAGGAAGGGCACAACTCTATCAGCTGAGTAACAATGTTCATCAAAGTGTTGAGTGCTACAGTGTAGGTTAGTTTATTAGGACAAGTGCATGACAGTATGGTTAGTTAGGGTTAGATAATTTTTTCTTTTTTTTTTCTTTTCTTAATTCAGATAATGGTTGAAGAAGTGCGTCTTTAGTCGACGGCGAAAGATTGGACGTGTTTCGGCTGTCCTAACTGGGGTGGGTAGTTCATTCCACCATTGTGGGGCAAGGATTGAGAATAGGCGACTTCTCTTTGATGACCCTCCCGGAGCTTGGATAGGAGTAGGTCTGAGGCGGCCAGAAGATGCAGAGCGTAGAGGTCTTAAGGGTGTGTAGTTAGAGACCATTGACCGGAGGTAGGCGGGAGCGGTTCCCTTTGCCGCACGGTATGCTAGGTCGAGGGCCTTGAAGCGGATTCGTGCAGCAATGGGGAGCCAGTGCAGGTCCCTAAGAAGTGGGGTGACATGGGCCGACTTCGGTAGGTTTGAGATCAGGCGGGCCGCTGCGTTCTGAATGAGTTGAAGAGGCTTAGTGGCAGTGGCCGGGAGGCCAGCGAGCAGTGCGTTGCAGTAGTCGAGGCGGGAGATGACTGTTGATTGGACGAGGAGTTGGGTGGCTTCTTTTGTGAGGAAGGGGCGGATCCTTCTGACGTTGCTCAGGAGGAATCGGCAGGTTCTGGTTGTCGCTGCGATGTGAGCAGAGAAGTTCAACTGGTCGTCGAGGACAACACCAAGGTTCTTGGCGGTCGGGGACGCGGTCACAGCTGCATTCTCGACTGTGATGGAGAGGTCGGTCAGGGGGGAGGATTTGGCCGGCAGGTGGAGCAATTCTGTTTTGCTTAGGTTCAGTTTGAGGTGGTTGGTCGTCATCCAGGCAGAGATGTCGGACAGACAGGCCGAGATCCGCTCAGAGACGTGGATATCTGAGGGAGGGAAGGAGAGGAAGAGTTGAGTATCGTCGGCATAACAATGGTAGGAGAAGCCATGAGACGTGATAATGTCATATCTGATAATGGTCATATCTGTCTTGACAACAATGTTATGAGCTCAGGAGTTCTTATTAGTGCACTATAATGTTTTATAAGTCATTCATAAACGTACCGTAGATCATAACATCTAAAGTAAAGTGTCATTGGACCATAATGCTTTTTAAGTCATTAATTAACTCAAACAAGTAGACATTGGCAAACAATAAAAATCATTCTAAAGCATATTACAAAGTGATGGTTATTAGGAAGCTACCAGAGCCTCGAGTCACACATTTAAGAATGTGACACGTTTTTTATTAAACTGAAGAACATATTTGCATTTTTCTACATATTGAGTATGAAAAGTTGCCGTTTTGAACCATGTTTGGGTGGCCTTCAGTGCAGAGCAGCACAAACCTGGCCGAGACGGCGTGTAGCAGGACCTGGGTGGAGCTGGAAGCACCCTGCCATGTTCTGTCTCAGACCAGACAGCTTTTCAAGACCGAGCTTCATCACCGCTGTCCCTCAGCAGCTCAAAGTCATGTAACTCAACACCACGGCACAATGGTCCCTCTCTCTCTCTCTCTCTCTCTCTCTCTCTCTCTCTCTCTCTCTCTCTCTCTCTCTCTCTCTCTCTCTCTCTCTCTCTCTCTCTAATCAACTGTGTGACAAGTGCAATCGTGCCAGATCATGCAAACAAGATGGCATTTTTCTTAACTGGGATTAGAATTTCAGTGGTTTAAATGTAGGGATGTATTCGTCTACACCAGTGGTTCTAAACCTAATGAATTAAAGGGCA
>NW_028173062.1:65705-138205 GCF_963971535.1 Notolepis coatsorum
TGAATTAAAAGGGCAGATTAAAAGTACAGTATTTGTATGCAGTGGTGCAGTCGTAATATGGGAACTGCCCAAACGCACAGAACAGATGATTATTATGCATAAATGTTTTAAATGTAATTGTAGTTACAATTTCTTTCATTGAATTAACTTAAACTAGAAAAAGTAAATACAAACTAAATTAACAATGTAACTTAGAGTTAGTTTACAGAAGGACAGTTTCCTTCAGACTGAAGCACAACTTGTCTCATCCTTCTAGTCGGGACCACAGATCAAGCAACCCCCACCAATTGGTACAGGGCTTGTATTTTGGTTTGGCACTTCTCGTTGTTATGCTATCGGTATCCTATTATTATGCAAAGTCTAGGTGATAAGTGCCGGCCGGGTACTTGCCACACGGCGCGACGAGTCCAGTGACAATTGTGAACGCATTTTTGTGTGCGCGCGTGCACATCGGCGCGCACTTCTGCCTCAGTGATCGACTACTACAACGGCGTGTAACCGCGTGTGTGCACGACTGCATCGCTGTTTGTATGTATCTCTTATCTGGCAACAACAAGTAGCATGTTCATATCACCAGGGCCTGTAATATGTAATAACACGTAATCATAATCCAGAATATGTGAGAGGAGGGGGGTGGTCTTGGGCAACAGGTATCAAAATAAATGGGGAGAGAGAGAGAGAGGAGAGAGAGATAGAGATAGATAAAGGGAGAGATACAGTAGAGAAGTAGAGAGAGATAGAGAGAGAGATGTAGATATATATATATATATATATATATATATATATATATATATATAGAGAGAGAGAGAGAGAGAGAGAGAGAGAGAGAGAGAGAGAGAGAGAGAGAGAGAGAGAGAGAGAGAGAGAGAGAGAGAGAGAGAGAGAGAGAGATAGATAGATAGATAGATAGATAGATAGATAGATAGATAGATAGATAGATAGATAGATAGATAGATAGATAGATAGATAGATAGATAGATAGATAGATAGATAGATAGATAGATAGATAGATAGATAGATAGATAGATAGATAGATAGATAGATAGATAGATAGATAGATAGATAGATAGATAGATAGATAGATAGATAGATAGATAGATAGATAGATAGATAGATAGATAGATAGATAGATAGATAGATAGATAGATAGATAGATAGATAGATAGATAGATAGATAGATAGATAGATAGATAGATAGATAGATAGATAGATAGATAGATAGGTAGGTAGGTAGGTAGGTAGGTAGGTAGGTAGGTAGGTAGGTAGGTAGGTAGGTAGGTAGGTAGGTAGGTAGGTAGGTATAGAGAGAGAGAGAGAGAGAGAGAGAGAGAGAGAGAGAGAGAGAGAGAGAGAGAGAGAGAGAGAGAGAGAGAGAGAGAGAGAGAGAGAGAGAGAGAGAGAGAGAGAGATAGATAGATAGATAGATAGATAGATAGATAGATAGATAGATAGATAGATAGATAGATAGATAGATAGATAGATAGATAGATAGATAGATAGATAGATAGATAGATAGATAGATAGATAGATAGATAGATAGATAGATAGATAGATAGATAGATAGATAGATAGATAGATAGATAGATAGATAGATAGATAGATAGATAGATAGATAGATAGATAGATAGATAGATAGATAGATAGATAGATAGATAGATAGATAGATAGATAGATAGATACACAGGAAAAACTGGGGAGTCATTTTCCCAGAGTAATTATTACGGAGTTATTATTTTCCTCTCAAGTAGTCATATTTACTCCATTTGGGGCATAATCATTGCCTGTGGCCAATAGAGTGAGAGTAAAGTTCCAGAAGAGTTTCTATTGGAGTAATACAGCATTGGTCACGCCTACTATCAATATAATTTCCAAAGGTGACGACGCCATCTTTCTCTCTTGGCAAGTCGTCGCTTCAAGCTCAGGTATAGCAGCAAGAGCGCAATACAGCGATATTTTCCTTCTCTTGGATCAAGTTGGATGCCAAATACCAGGTAAGATTATTATTATTATTTGTTAATTTATTAAACAGCAATGTGTGTAACTAATTTGCAACATTACAGCTATAGCCACAGAGCCATCTATCATGCAGGATGATGTTAGCATGTTAGCTGCTACGTTAGCAGGCACGCTATAAAATAAACGTTTTACAGTTTTATGGACAATAACTTAAGAACAGGTACGTCGGTGCAACGTGAGTATTCAATTATCAACAGTATTGCTATCAGGGACAGTGCACATTAATCAACATGTCAGTTTTCATGTAAAATGTATATGAGCTAGTGTTAGCCAGAAGCTAATTTTCACCTGCATGCGGCTACCTGTATAGGCCTGAGACCATACCTGTAGACCATGCCTGTAGGCTGTTGTTAAAAGTAGTGATATAACTATATCCATACAAAAACTGACATATTAAGAACATACAAGACTGATTGATTGATTGATTGAAAACTTTATTAACAGATTGCAGAATGGGTACAATACAGTACAGCTCAATACACACAATTGTTAAGGGGATGCAGACCAGAGAAAGACTTTCGTCTTGTTTACATCAGGGTCCCCCATTTTCAATTCATCAGGGTAGACATAGTACAGGAGATGGAACAATTATATGTTACATGTTGGCGGACTTTGCTGAAACGGTGGCAGAGACGACGTGTGTTTTACTCTAAATAGAGTCACGTAAATTTGCTGCGATGTGCTGTAGGTTGACTGTTTTACTAGCGGTAAATGGACATAACAAGTTAATTTGACGCACTGTTCGGTTCAACAAGTGTTTATTTGAACCATTGTACTGGGTTGACTAATTTGAATGAATGCCCAACAATTCGCCTCTAGATTGTGGATTGACTCTTAATGCGGAACCAAACTGTCAAGCGCTTGTTTCCGCCCAGACACTTTTCACTGTCGCTCGTTAACGGGTGCACGTGCACATAGATTTGTGAGACGCTCCATCACCGTAATGTTAGGTATGTGTGTTCTGCCTCCATGTATAATATAATGGAAACTTGTGGAACTAGATAGCCTCACAGTAAATTTCACAGAGTAAATTTTACTCAAACTGAGTCAATTTGAGCCCAAGACGTGAGTAAAGTTTTACTCAGTTTGAGTAAAATGTACTCAGCGAAATTTACTGTAGATGGTGCTTTTGTAATATTTTCTAATTGTAACACTCCTCATAATGCATGAGTTGTTGTGCCCTATATCATCTTAGTAGCTGTTATTATTTATTTGCCATCAGATGCAGGCTGTACGTGTTAAACACATTGACCGGCAGAAATTCATCTGTTTTGAGGGCCAATTGACCTTCACAACTTTTTTGGAGTGTGGTGAGTGAAACATTTTGCACAGCGTGCCGTTGGTTCTCAAAATGGCGTCCGCCTTGATAGTTAGGAACCAAATGGACCCTTATTGGTCTGTAACTCTGACGGTGTACAAATGGACCCCAACGTCCATTGTACACCGTCAAGAGTTAAATTAACATTGATTTTACAATATAAATTGGGGTCCCAAAGATAGAAATGCCATTAAATGGGTGCCCTTGGAATTAAAATGGTTGAGAATCACTGCTAGAGCCGTACAAATATTGTCTTATGGGGGTCCATGGCACATCTTTTCAAATGGGGGTCTGTGGGCTAATTGTCAATTTGGGGGGTCCTTGACATGAAATGTTTGAGAACCACTGCCCTATGCAACAACATACTGGGTATCAGTTTAGGCTTTCCCTGCATGTTAATTTAAGCTGTAGGCCTACAGTACAAAGCACAATCCATTTTATTTAGGATAGAGTGAACCAATCAATGTCTTACACCCCTTCCTGACAGGCAGCGACGCGAGCGAGCGTGATTGCGAAAATGATTAAAATGTATTCGTTTCAATCAGACTATCCTGACCTGCCGCGAGCGACAGCGAACTGAGCGGCGATGTCGTTCCCCCCTCAAATATTCGCTCGCTGTGTCACTAGTTGAGCGATTACGCGGCCAAGTCACGCCCCTAAACACTTTTTATTGGTCAAGAATCGCAGGCTGCTTTGCCCCCGTGTGCTTCCAGGTAACACACACACAGACACACCCGGACACGCGCCGCCTAATATCAGGACAGTGTCGCGCACGATTTCGTCTCCAGTTCGCTCGCTCGCTGCCTGTCAGGAACCGGTGTTAAGTATGTCAATTAAGGCTGTCAATCTTCCTCGTATGATCAAATTTTCAGTGGCTATTTTAATATCCCATTTTTATGACATTTTTAATTAATACAAATTAAATAAATTGCACAACAGATTTATCAATAAGCTTGTGCAATCTTGTTTTGTCTATAATTGCCAAGAAATTTGAAATTCCTAGTACCTTGGACTTAAAGGTCTATGATGACTCAAACACTGAAGTCGACGACGAGGCGTTTCAGTTTCTTCTAAAGAAACCAGACCTGGGTGTGTTGGAGATTTGTTCACCCCAAGACCCAAATCCTGAAGGTGAGTTGCTAACATGGAGCCTTATAGCCTCATCCATACAGTCCTGGCTGCTTGAAGCCTTTTTACAACGCATCCGCGTTTCCGGGTTCCCGTTTTTTTGCTCTGATTGGCCAGGTCATGTGACATGAGCGGCAATCATGGGACGGCAAGTTTCTACACTGGTTAAGGGCACTCTTCGAAGTTGGTTAAGGTTAGAGTTTGTCTTAGAGCGTGACGGCAAGTTATTTCGCCGGTTAAGCTTAGGCACTCTTTCGAAGTTGGTTAAGGTTAGAGTTTGTCTTAGAGCATGGCGATAGAACGCCAGGTAGTTTGCAGGCTGTTCGACGCGGAAATGGGCAAACACGCTATTGGGCGCACATGTCACATGACCTGGCCAATCAGAGCGCCGGAAACGCGGATGCGTTATAAAAAGGCTACACGTGTCCTGGCTAACCTAAAATGTCACACAGGTACTGTATATTTTTGTACTTTGAAATGATCTTTGTTTATATGCCCAATGTAATGTAACGTGTGGATCCTTCCTAATCTAATGTGGCCTTTTTACATTACACTTGTCACAAACATTCCTCTCTTGCTAATCACACTTATATGTCTACATGATTGTTAGATTCAGTGAGGACCTCTGCAAGCAACTCCAGCCAAAGCTCCGTTCTCAGCTCTGGTGCAGACAATGAGGGGGAGTCTGATGACACCATCATTTTGCAGTCTAGTCCTGCTCCAAGAAACGGTGCTGACCTGACTCGTCTCACTCTGGTAAGCTTTGCATATGACTGTTTGAAATGGAGATGGTGACTCTGATAAAGGGGTAGCATGGGGATGGCCAAGTACAATTGGGGAGAAAATGGGGGGGGGGTCATGGTTTACATTTGTCACCTTAACCCTTTCACTGCCGCACAACAGCAGGTTAACCCTTTCACTGCCGCACTACAGAAGGTTAACCCTTTACTATCACACTACCGACGGTAACCGTCAGTAGTGTGATAGTAAAGGGTTAACCTTCTGTAGTGTGGCAGTGAAAGGGTTAAATATACTTGGCCACCAAATTTAGGGGCCTGTGGGAACAATGCTTAAAAATATGACTATCTATCCATGTGTGTGTGTCCCCCCCTTTTTACTCCCGCTTAGATCAGTGGTTCCCAAAGTCGGGGTCGCGACCCAAAGGTGGGCCGCGAGCAGCCACGGGAGGGCCGCGAGATGATTTCCAAAAAAATTAAAAAATAATTTTATTTTTTTTGTCAGGCCACTGAACTTAGAAGCAGGCCAGGACAGTGTTTCTAGTTGTATTATAAAATTCTATTCTATTGTATTCTCAAATGTGACTATATGGTTTTATATTAACTTAATAAATAAACAAAAACTAAAAATCTACTTATTTCAACGAACATTTCAAACTAAATAACAGATTATGCACATAAAACGCTGAAAACAACCGAAGCAACAATAGTATTTAATGAGGCTATTATTATTATCATTATTATTTTGCAACAAGTTAGCCCTCTCATAAATAGCACATATAAATGAATAACTAACTTGAACTAACTTAATAGGATTGAAGTGGGTCATCAAAGAGAAGCCGCCTATTCTCAGTCCTTGCCCCACAATGGTGGAATGAACTACCCATCCCAGTTAGGACAGCCGAATCCCGTCCAATCTTTCGCCGTCGACTAAAGACTCACTTCTTCAACCATTATCTGAAATGATATAAAAAAAAAAAAAAAAAAAAAATCTAACCCCGACTAACCTTAATGTCATGCACTTGTCCTAATAAACTAACCTACACTGTAACACGCAACACTTTGATGAACATTGTTACTCAGCTGATAGAGTTATACCCTTCTTGCTGTCTTGTCGCACAGAACTTGTAAGTCGCTTTGGATAAAAGCGTCAGCTAAATGACTAAATGTAAATGTAAAATGTAAGTGATATTTGTCTTAAAAAATCGGTCACCTGGCAAAAAAAAAAAAAAAAAAAGCCTGACGATGTGCATTGGGCCGTGGCTCTCTGACGCCTTATTTTCTGGGTCCCGGCCTGAAAAGTTTGGGAACCCCTGGCTTAGATGACTGAAAAGATTCTGAGGGACACACCTGGAGGAGAGAGGATTGCCGATTATGCTCGGACAAAAAGCCTAACGGATACCAGAAGACGCAACATGGTGAAGATATTGGTTGCGCACATGGCAAAAGAGCATGGGTATGTTGTCATCTAAACATTACGCACCCAATACACATTTTTGGCTTTTACTAAGATCCTCCTTTTTGCAGAATTGGTCAATGATAAATGGTTATCCAAAGCGCTTTACATAGATTGTGCAGAAGTCATTGGCACAGCAATACTTTTGTTTGGATCTCATACTTGTGTGTGTGTGCACTGTAGGACGAGTCCTTCAAGGCGTGTTAAAGAAGACTACGCAAAGGGCATCACTGCCTTATTCCCATACCTGGCCGATCCCCAGGGCAATTTGGGATATGTAAGTACATCAGGGAAAAGTGCAGAGAGACATTTCATCGGCGACTCAGTGCATGTGTGTGTGTGTTCCTGTGGGTCGCCCATCTTGCGTGTGTGTGTTAAAACTGCATGACAAATAAAGACTTCTAGTCTAACAATTATTATGTTTATATTACATTCTTGTTATATAATTTCTAGGGATGTTCGATATTGGCTTTTTTACCGATATCCGATATACCGATATTGTCCAACTCTTTAATTTCCAATACCGATATCAACCGATACCGATATATGCAGGGTTTCCCCCCCTCCCCCCCAAAAGGAATAATTTCAGGTAATTAACATTAGGCCACATATCTCTTGTCGTGGAATTAACACAACATTATGCATAACATTATCCAATCACATGCATGGTACATAAAACACCAACCCCTTTACTCCTCACTTCTCTGGAATTGCTTAAAATAGGGCTGTGCGGAGTACGATTTCAACAAAATATTTGTTAACATTTCTGTATGCTGACCATTTCTCCTAACCTCAACAATTTCAGAACCACAGATGTCCTACCTGTTGACCTTGATTTTAGCAATTCTTCAGAGAAGGGCATGTGTTAAGTTTTAAGGAGAGAAATAAACACATTTACACATGCCCATTTAAACCAAATAACACTTTTTTTTCTTTTTTCTTCTTGTGTTTTAGGAGCAGTATTACAATCCAGTAGATGGGAGTGGGTTTCTGGCATGGAGAGTGAAATCACTTCAAAAAGTAGCATCAGAGGGACAAAAGAAGAGCCGTAATGTTCAGCCACTGATCGGTATGTAATTTTGATTGTCCCAGTCCACTGTTTATCTAGCAACTGTGAAGATCGATCATTATAGTAAATGCATATCACTGGAAAGTATTGCAGCAGTATGTGTGGTTTCTACACTGTTACAGGTGGTCCAAATTCTGGCGACAGAGCCCCCTTCTGTGAGGAAAACCAGCTAACCACAGACACCCAGTGTCGTGAGGCCAGTGCACTGATGAAGCATACAACTGATGAAGCAATCATCAAGGAGAAGATGAAACAGACCTTCACCCATCGCCAAGAAATGGTGCATGACCCAATTAAGTCCTCTGAAATATTCACCACCTTTCCACGATTCCTAGACATCACAGGAATGGTATGTGGCTTGCATTAAAGTCTAACTGAAATTTAAAATTACCTTTTTAAACTATTTAGATCACATCCCTGGTCATAGGGTGAACCTATTTAATAGGGCTGTCCCTGACTAAGGATTTGGATGGTCGACTAGGATTGTAAAAAAAAAAAAAAAAAAAAGTATTATTTTTTTTTATCATTCCATTTGGGCTGTGGGGGGGTGCTTAATGTCTGAAGGAGTCGACTGAAGGCTTCTTGTCCTCTGCAAAAGCATTGCAATTGGTCCACTGATGGATACATCTTGATATTTGTCTAGTATAGTGTGTTCATTAGATGGGTGAAATCCTCTTTCAGTGCCTCTGTGCCTGTTTTCGTAGGCAGTTAGCCTCTGGTATGCCTGCCATTAGCGTTAGCCACGCTTCTCTGCCTCTTTTCTTTTGAAGAAAATGATAAAAAAAAATTAAAGAATATTTTTTTTTTTTTTTTTTTTTTTATTATATTCGACTAAGAGGTTGGCCAGTCGACTACGGCCCCTTTCGACTGATTAGTCGACTAATCGATTAATAGGGGTCAGCCCTACTATTTAACAATGTATGACAAAAAAATTTCAACCATGTTTTATTCCATCTTGTCTGCAGATTGAGCAGGATTTCAGTCTGATGTTTGGTGATGACATCTCTGCAAAGTTCCTGGAGAAGTGGCCTACTTTCTGCAGGCAGAAAGTCCTTGAACAAAGCCATGGCCTCACCCAGACCGGCGACCTTCAAGACCTGCTTCAGAATGCTGAATCCACAACAGAACTGAACAATGGTATGCTTGAATTAAAGGAATATAATAATGGAAGGGTGAATTATTTTTTAAACAAATGGAAACACAGCTTTTAGTCAAATGTATTTCTGATTTTTTTTATAAAATTTTTTGTATTTTCAGGATGGGACAGTGAGATGTCCGCCATCTTGCTGCTTGTCCACCTCATGCCACCATCACCTCAGGGCCGCAACAAGAGACCGGGAAAGCTCTCAGCCAGACAAGCCATTGACTACCTTGTGAAATTCATAAAGGTAAGGTTACAGTTACCTATATTATCGGCCGATATTGGCATTCAAATGTGATATAGGAAAATAGCAGTATCGGTAAAAAAAAATTATAATTTTTTTTACATTTCTATAACCAACCTTTATTTACCCAGGCAAGTAAGAACAAATTCTGATTTTATTTATTGTCAAAAGTATGCATAATGTTATGTTAATTCCACAACAAGACATATGTAATGTTAATTAACTGAAATTATTCAGTTTTTTGGGGGGGAAACCCTGCATATATCGGTATCGGTTGATATCGGTATTGGAAATTAAGAGTTGGACAATATCGGTATATCGGTAAAAAAGCCAATATCGAGCATCCCTAGTTACAGTTAAATTAAAGTATAAGAAGGATCACTGTTCTGTCTAGGGGTGCACGATATTGATTTGTTGACCCCGATATCGATAACTTTCTGCTCCTCAAGGTCGATACCGATAACCGATATATATATTTATTGTATTATAATTATTTATTCTTTTATGTATATTCCTGTAGTTTTGACCTAACCAGATTTATCATGACATGAGCGTTACTATATGAACAAAACAAAGCCAAGAGAACAGTTTTGACTCTTCAAATAAAGTGACTATATTTATTTTTCCAAATAAATATAATTTGAGTCGATCACAAAATTCACAATCCGTCAATGTCATTAACAATGTGTTTCCCTGAACAACTAAAAACCAACAGGTATTGTGCTTTGTCAGTAGGGATGCTGTTCACATTTGAACCGATACAGTACCTGTGAATCGATACCGGTACCCAACGGTACCTTTTTCGGTACTTTAGTCTCTAAAAATGTAATCTACCTACCTCAGTTGTGAGAAGAAAAAAATCCAAACTTCAAATAACCACATTTTCGACCGTTTTTGTCTTGCCATTGCCCCGACTGCTTTGTTGTTGAATCAAGTCAAATCCTAAATAAGCATATATTGTGTGTGTGAACGTTGACATGAAAAGAAAAAAGTAAAAAAAATATATATATTTTTTTCATTATCAGAGCTATCAATACTTTTATCGGGATGACGTCATAATTGCTGATATCGGCCTGATAATTATCGTGCATCCCTAGTTCTGTCCCTAATATTGACCTGCATGATTGAAATCATGCAAAGACCACTGTTTGCAAACCGTGACTAATTTTAATAGCAAGACTAATGAAGTTCTCTTGTCACAGACTGGGACCAGTGTCCAGGGGCATCTGGACAGCATCACGGAGAGCCTTCAACCCTATCTGCTTGCTGTGGGGACCCAGAGGACTTCATTGTGATTGACAAACATGCAATCCCTTGTAAGTCACCAGACTCTCTTGCCACTTTTGATGAGCTTTTCAAAGCTCATTTTGTCTTTGGTACCTCATACAACCGGGATCTGGCCAATGTGTACAACTTCTTGCAAACCGCCGTTTACAAGATCGATGCTGCTACCACTAATGTCAACCCCAGGGTTAAAGAGATGAGGGCTCGGATGCTGCACTGATTTCTTTTTTATACTGAGAGGATATTTTATCTTGGGGCCTCTGATGCTGCACAGACTTTTGATACTGAGAAGATATTTTATCTTGAGGCCTCTGATGCTGCACAGACTTTTGATACTGAGAAGATATTTTATCTTGAGGCCTCTGATGCTGCACAGACTTTTGATACTGAGAAGATATTTTATCTTGAGGCCTCTGATGCTCCAGTGTTTTTTGATAAGATGTTGTGTTTCATTTGCAAAAACTCTCAGGCAAATGCCAATTCACTGATGAGGCACTTGAGGATGATCCACGGACTTTGTTCAGGAAGGACACTTCGTCTTAAATGTGGTCAGCCTGGTTGTTTACATGTCTTTTGCACTTTTTCTGGGTTTCGAAAGCATCTTAAAGCACGTCATCAACCATGTGATGATCCTGGTGAAGGCCGCTCTACAGCTGAACATTTAGCTGAAAGTTATGTTGATGACTTTCCATCAGGCAGTGCCCCTTCTGACCCAGTCCTTCCAGTCCTTCTTAATAATAGTCTTGTAGACAGCTGTGCTGCAACAGTAGCTGAACTTAAAGTGGCAGGTGTAGGTGAAACAATAATCAACTCTTTGGTAACTTCAATGGAAGTGATTGTTGATGATATCCATAATCAAGCAAAACAATATGTGAAGCAGTGTCTATCTTTACAGGAACCTATCAAAAGTGAGGTTGAGTGTAAAATTGATCAGTGTTTTGAAGAAATTGAAAATCCTTTTTGTATCTTAAATTCTGAAACTAAGAGAAGGCAATATTTTACAGAGAAGTGGGGAAGGGTAGACCCAGTTGAATATGTCCTTGGTACAAGATTTGATACCCTGCGCAATCGGACTACTGAAACTTATGATCAGGCTGTTGTTACTGATAAATGTGTTTATATCCCAATTTTGAAAACATTAGACTTTATTTACAAACACCCTAATATAGAAGAGATGATGCAGAGTGATTCCAGTTTAAGTGAAGATCTTCTTAATGACTTGTGTGATGGAGAGTTTTTCAAGAGTCATCTTATCATATTTTCAAAACAGAAGCATGCAATTCAGGTGCAGCTTTTCTATGATGATTTTGAATGCGCGAATCCGTTGGGGAGTAAAAAGGGAATACATAAATTAGGAGCAATCTATTTCACCTTGCGTAATTTTTCTCCAAAGTACAACTCAATTCTGCTTAATATTCATTTGGTCGCTTTATTCCATGCCCAAGACATTAAAACACATGGCTTTTCTAAAATACTTGCTCCACTTGTGGAAGATATTATAATACTGGAGAAGGATGGAATTAAGGTCCCATTGTATGATCAGCCAGTGTATGGAACTATTGTCCAAGTTACAGGTGACAACCTTGGTATTCACGGTTTGTTTGGTTTCGTAGAATCATTCAGTGCCAGATATTGTTGCCGCTTTTGTCTTGCTGAGAAAGAGGACTTTCAGACAGAATTCAAAGAAGATTCACCCAAGATAGTTAGACGACTATTGGTCTTCCCTATGTGATGGGAGTTAAACGTTCTTGCATTCTAAATTCCTTGCAGTACTTCAATACATGTGACAATTTCTCTGTCGATATTATGCATGATATCTTGGAGGGCGTGGCACAATATGAAATTAAACTGCTAATACTACACTTGATTAAAAACTACACAACATCAAAGGGAATAGACTTGAGAATTAAGAGCTATGGTTACCTGGAACAAAACAACAAACCACCTGCATTGAAGTTAGTAGAGACCTCAAATGACTTGGGGTTAAATGCAATCCAATCTTGGTGTTTACTTCACAATCTACCACTTATCTTTGGAGACTTGGTTTGTCCAAATGATCAACACTGGTATTTGCTTCTGCTGTTGCTTCAAATAGCAGATATTGTATTTTCTCCCAGGTTATCAACTGGCATTACTATTTATTTAAAACACTTGATTGCAGAGCACCACGGGTTATTCAAGCATTTGTTTCCCAACAGGAGGCTACTACCAAAGCATCATTTTATGGTGCACTATCCTACATGTATTCGTAAAATTGGACCACTTTTGCATGTCTGGTGCATGCGCTATGAAGCGAAGCATAATTTCTTTAAAAAACAACTAAAAAGCTTCAAAAATATAACTAAAACGTTGGCAAAGAAACACCAAAGTCAAGTAGCATACAATTGGCAGACATTTGATCCCAACAGACTGGTGCTTGGTCCAAGTAAAATGGTAGCATTAAATGTGATGGACAGAGGCTGTGAGATAGCGGAGACTCTTCAGGTACCAAGTGACACCAAGGTGTTAAATGTTAGATGAGCCAAACACCATGGAAATATGTATCGTCCAGGTTTAGTTGTTTGTCTTAAAGTTCTTAGTGAGGTTCCAGTTTTTCACAAAATCCACCGTGTTGTTCTTAAAGATGAGAGGTTACTGTTGTTTACATTTGCACTACAAACCGTGTCTCTGGATGACCATTTTTATGCATTTAAAGTTGTGTGTACTACAGATGGACCTCATGTAGTTGATGTCAAAGAGCTTTTGTTTTACAAAGCATTCGATATACAGATGTCATACAGTGATGACGATTCAAGCTCATTTATTGTTCCATACTGTTTCCTGTGATTTAAAAAAGGAAAAGAGAAAATCACTAAGCTCTTGAACTATTGCACTGGGGATGAACACTATTAGTTTTCTTTTATTTCTTTGGGGTGAACAGATGCTGCTCTCACTTTATAGAGGCCAAAATGTAATTGATCGATTACTCTCCCCATGAAGCCTTAATTGAAGTCATGTTGGCGTTTTGAGCCCCTGCCACATGATGGACTGGCTCTAGAGTCAGCTTGTTCAAACTGGAGTTCCATTTTATCCCTGTAGCGCCGTTTGGCCTCTGACACTGTCCTCCTTACGTTGTATCGCGCCACCTTGTGGTCATTCATGTTGCCTGCCACTAGGCCGTCGTTGTATGCTTTGGTGCGCTCTCTCAGAGCTTCACGGACGGATTTGTCTACCCAGGGTTTTTGATTTGGGTAAACTCTCATTTTGGTAGTGGGGATTGTTTCTTCCACCATAGTACAAACATAGTCCAGCACTGTTTCCGTGTAGACATTAATGTTATCTGTGTCGCGGAACACATTCCAGTCTGTGCAGTCAAACGCAGACCGGAGCGTCTCCTCTGGATTCATGGGGTGTGTAATTGATAGAATTCTTTTTTTGGGTGAGCTATCCCTTTTTAAAAGGGTGCAGATGCTGCTGTCACTTTACAGAGGCCAAAATGTAATTGTCTTTTATTTATGACCTTTTTTCTATCGATTACTCTCTCCATGAAGCCTTAATTGAAGTCATGGTGATTTCTTTTTGTTGCATTCCTGTGCCAATAATTTGATGACTGGCTTGAATTATTGGCTCAGGAATGCGACAAACAAACAAATCTCCATGAATTCAAGGATTCATGGGGTGTGTAATTGATAGATTTCTTTTTTGGGTGAGCTATCCCTTTTTAAAAGGGTGCAGATGCTGCTGTCACTTTACAGAGGCCAAAATGTAATTGATCGATTACTCTCCCCATGAAGCCTTAATTGAAGTCATGGTGATTTCTTTTTGTTGCATTCCTGAGCCAATAATTTGATGACTGGCTTGAATTATTGGCTCAGGAATGCGACAAACAAACAAATCTCCATGAATTCAAGGATTCATGGGGTGTGTAATTGATAGAATTCTTTTTTGGGTGAGCTATCCCTTTTTAAAAGGGTGCAGATGCTGCTGTCACTTTACAGAGGCCAAAATGTAATTGTCTTTTATTTATGACCTTTTTTCTATTGATTACTCTCCCCATGAAGCCTTGAAGTCATGGTGATTTTTGTATATAATGGAGTTGTTTGCAGAGGGGCTCACTGAATCTAACAATCACGTAGACATATACCAAGTGTGATTAGCAAGAGAGGAATGTTTGTGACAAGTGTAATGTAAAAAGATCACATTAGATTAGGAAGGATCCACACCAAGCAAGTTCTTCCTCAGACGCGTTTTTTCTTTTTTTTTTTACTATGTTACATTACATTGGGCGTATAGAAACAAAGATCATTTCAAAGTACAAACATATACAGTACCTGTGTGACATTTTGGATGAGGCTATAGGCTCCATGTTAATAAGCAACTTGGGGTGAACAAATCTCCAACACACCCATGTCTGGTTTCTTTATAACAAACTGAAACGCCTCCTTGTCGACTTCAGTGTTTTAAATCATGATAGACCTTTAAGTCCAAGGTACTAGGAATTTCAAATTTCTTGGCAACTGAAGACAAAGATTGCACAAGCTTATTGATAAATCTTATTTTATTAATGACCTTTTTTCTATCGATCGCCCCTTGAAGTCATGATTCTTGTTCACACGCTGTTGTAAAACTGTTTGCATCCCAAAGGATATGCCTGTTGCAAATAAAAGTGCATTGTTAAATACTGATTTCTGCTTTGACCCCGTTTATTTTAAATTTATTATTCCAGAGTAAATTATTATTTAATTCTATATTGAGTGAAATATGATATTCTATATTGAGTGAAATCTATTCTATATTGAGTGAACTACAACTCCATATTGAGGGAATTACAACTCTATATTGATTAAAATACCACTCTATATTGAGTGAAATATGATATTCTATATTGAGTGAAATCTATTCTATATTGAGTGAACTACAACTCCATATTGAGGGAATTACAACTCTATATTGATTAAAATACCACTATATTGAGTGAAATATAACTTTAAATATCTCTATATTGAGTGAAATATAACTCTATTGGGTGAAATATAACTCTATATTGATTAAAATACCACTCTATATTGAGTGAAATATAACTTAAAATATCTTTATATTGAGTGAAAAATAACTCTATAGATTAAAATAACACTCCATATTGAGGGAATTATAACTCTATATTGAGGCAATTACTACTCTTATACAGAGTCAAATACAACTCTATTGATGGGATCACAACTCTACGGAGTAAAATACAACTATGTGTTGAGTGAAATGATGTTAGAGTTGTTTTTACTTTATGCTAAATGGAGCAAATTGGCATTTTGTAGAGTTAAATGTTAACACTAAATGGAGTAGAAATAACTCTGAAGATTTAACTCTGTGACAAGAGTAATTTTGACTCTATTTGAGTAAATTTTACTCTGCGAATTTTCCTGTGTAGATAGATAGATAGATAGATAGATAGATAGATAGATAGATAGATAGATAGATAGATAGATAGATAGATAGATAGATAGATAGATAGATAGATAGATAGATAGATAGATAGATAGATAGATAGATAGATAGATAGATAGATAGATAGATAGATAGATAGATAGATAGAGAGATAGAGAGATAGAGAGATACAGAGATAGATAGATAGATAGATAGATAGATAGATAGATAGATAGATAGATAGATAGATAGATAGATAGATAGATAGATAGATAGATAGATAGATAGATAGATAGATAGATAGATAGATAGAGAGATAGATAGATAGATAGATAGATAGATAGATAGATAGATAGATAGATAGATAGATAGATAGATAGATAGATGGATGGATGGATGGATGGATAGATAGATAGATAGATAGATAGATAGATAGATAGATAGATAGATAGATAGATAGATAGATAGATAGATAGATAGATAGATAGATAGATAGATAGATAGATAGATAGATAGATAGATAGATAGATAGATAGATAGATAGATAGATAGATAGATAGATAGATAGATAGATAGATAGATAGATAGATAGATAGAGAGAGAGAGATAGAGAGAGAGAGAGAGAGAGAGAGAGAGAGAGAGAGAGAGATAGATAGATAGATAGATAGATAGATAGATAGATAGATAGATAGATAGATAGATAGATAGATAGATAGATAGATAGATAGATAGATAGATAGATAGATAGATAGATAGATAGATAGATAGATAGATAGATAGATAGATAGATAGATAGATAGATAGATAGATAGATAGATAGATAGATAGATAGATAGATAGATAGATAGATAGATAGATAGATAGATAGATAGATAGATAGATAGATAGATAGATAGATAGATAGATAGATAGATAGATAGATAGATAGATAGATAGATAGATAGATAGATAGATAGATAGATAGATAGATAGATAGATAGATAGATAGATAGATAGATAGATAGATAGATAGATAGATAGATAGATAGATAGATAGATAGATAGATAGATAGATAGATAGATAGATAGATAGATAGATAGATAGATAGATAGATAGATAGATAGATAGATAGATAGATAGATAGATAGATAGATAGATAGATAGATAGATAGATAGATAGATAGATAGATAGATAGATAGATAGATAGATAGATAGATAGATAGATAGATAGATAGATAGATAGATAGATAGATAGATAGATAGATAGATAGATAGATAGATAGATAGATAGATACTGATTTATTTTGTTTTCTCTTTTTGATTGTTTTGTTTTGTTTGGCTTTGGCAATGTAAACGTATGTTTCCCATGTCAATAAAGCCAATTTTAATTGAATTGAATTGAATTGAATTGATAGAGAAAGGGAGAGAGAGAGTAGTATTTTTAGCTCCCTTGTACTTTGCCCCCTTGCTAGTGTGTGTGGACACCTAGTACCCACTAATAGCTGAAGCGGACCATGGTCCCGTGGCTGTAGCAGTATTTGTGCAACTATTTGTTGCATGTTTGTACAGTAATTGTACGAGCCGAGCTCACTAAGTAGCATCTCAGAGTTATCAGAGTGATCTACAGTGTGTGGGCGTGATACGGGGTCTATGAGTGCTAGTAGAATAGTAGTGATTTTGTGCCATTGGCAAAGTGGCTAATGTAACTGACGCCAATACTAACGCTGATCTTGCAGTGAGAGTGATATCGTAGTCAGGGTAGCAACCCCCACCATTACTGCCACCTAGTGGACTCAGGGTAGCACCCCCACCATTACTGCCACCTAGTGGACTCAGTGTAGCACCCCCCACCATTACTGCCACCTAGTGGAGACAGTGTAGCAACCCCCACCATTACTGCCACCTAGTGGACTCAGGGTAGCACCCCCACCATTACTGCCACCTAGTGGACTCAGTGTAGCACCCCCCACCATTACTGCCACCTAGTGGACACAGGGTAGCAACCCCCACCATTACTGCCACCTAGTGGAGACAGTGTAGCACCCCCACCATTACTGCCACCTAGTGGACTCAGTGTAGCACCCCCCACCATTACTGCCACCTAGTGGACACAGGGTAGCAACCCCCACCATTACTGCCACCTAGTGGAGACAGTGTAGCACCCCCCACCATTACTGCCACCTAGTGGAGACAGTGTAGCACCCCCACCATTACTGCCACCTAGTGGACTCAGGGTAGCACCCCCCACCATTACTGCCACCTAGTGGAGACAGTGTAGCACCCCCCACCATTACTGCCACCTAGTGGACTCAGTGTAGCACCCCCCACCATTACTGCCACCTAGGGGAGACAGTGTAGCACCCCCACCATTACTGCCACCTAGTGGAGACAGTGTAGCACCCCCCACCATTACTGCCACCTAGTGGACTCAGTGTAGCACCCCCCACCATTACTGCCACCTAGTGGAGACAGTGTAGCACCCCCCACCATTACTGCCACCTAGTGGAGACAGTGTAGCACCCCCACCATTACTGCCACCTAGTGGAGACAGTGTAGCACCCCCCACCATTACTGCCACCTAGTGGAGACAGGCTAGCACCCCCCACCATTACTGCCACCTAGTGGAGACAGTGTAGCACCCCCCACCATTACTGCCACCTAGTGGAGACAGTGTAGCACCCCCCACCATTACTGCCACCTAGTGGAGACAGTGTAGCACCCCCCACCATTACTGCCACCTAGTGGAGACAGTGTAGCACCCCCCACCATTACTGCCACCTAGTGGAGACAGTGTAGCACCCCCACCATTACTGCCACCTAGTGGAGACAGTGTAGCACCCCCCACCATTACTGCCACCTAGTGGAGACAGTGTAGCACCCCCCACCATTACTGCCACCTAGTGGAGACAGTGTAGCACCCCCACCATTACTGCCACCTAGTGGAGACAGTGTAGCACCCCCACCATTACTGCCACCTAGTGGAGACAGTGTAGCACCCCCCACCATTACTGCCACCTAGTGGAGACAGTGTAGCACCCCCCACCATTACTGCCACCTAGTGGAGACAGTGTAGCACCCCCCACCATTACTGCCACCTAGTGGAGACAGTGTAGCACCCCCACCATTACTGCCACCTAGTGGAGACAGTGTAGCACCCCCCACCATTACTGCCACCTAGTGGACTCAGTGTAGCACCCCCCACCATTACTGCCACCTAGTGGAGACAGTGTAGCACCCCCCACCATTACTGCCACCTAGTGGAGACAGTGTAGCACCCCCCACCATTACTGCCACCTAGTGGAGACAGTGTAGCACCCCCCACCATTACTGCCACCTAGTGGAGACAGTGTAGCACCCCCCACCATTACTGCCACCTAGTGGAGACAGGCTAGCACCCCCCACCATTACTGCCACCTAGTGGAGACAGTGTAGCACCCCCCACCATTACTGCCACCTAGTGGAGACAGTGTAGCACCCCCACCATTACTGCCACCTAGTGGAGACAGTGTAGCACCCCCCACCATTACTGCCACCTAGTGTACTCAGTGTAGCACCCCCCACCATTACTGCCACCTAGTGGAGACAGTGTAGCACCCCCCACCATTACTGCCACCTAGTGGAGACAGGGTAGCACCCCCCACCATTACTGCCACCTAGTGGACTCAGTGTAGCACCCCCACCATTACTGCCACCTAGTGGACTCAGTGTAGCACCCCCCACCATTACTGCCACCTAGTGGACACAGGGTAGCAACCCCCACCATTACTGCCACCTAGTGGAGACAGTGTAGCACCCCCCACCATTACTGCCACCTAGTGGAGACAGTGTAGCACCCCCACCATTACTGCCACCTAGTGGACTCAGGGTAGCACCCCCCACCATTACTGCCACCTAGTGGAGACAGTGTAGCACCCCCCACCATTACTGCCACCTAGTGGACTCAGTGTAGCACCCCCCACCATTACTGCCACCTAGGGGAGACAGTGTAGCACCCCCACCATTACTGCCACCTAGTGGAGACAGTGTAGCACCCCCCACCATTACTGCCACCTAGTGGACTCAGTGTAGCACCCCCCACCATTACTGCCACCTAGTGGAGACAGTGTAGCACCCCCCACCATTACTGCCACCTAGTGGAGACAGTGTAGCACCCCCACCATTACTGCCACCTAGTGGAGACAGTGTAGCACCCCCCACCATTACTGCCACCTAGTGGAGACAGGCTAGCACCCCCCACCATTACTGCCACCTAGTGGAGACAGTGTAGCACCCCCCACCATTACTGCCACCTAGTGGAGACAGTGTAGCACCCCCCACCATTACTGCCACCTAGTGGAGACAGTGTAGCACCCCCCACCATTACTGCCACCTAGTGGAGACAGTGTAGCACCCCCCACCATTACTGCCACCTAGTGGAGACAGTGTAGCACCCCCACCATTACTGCCACCTAGTGGAGACAGTGTAGCACCCCCCACCATTACTGCCACCTAGTGGAGACAGTGTAGCACCCCCCACCATTACTGCCACCTAGTGGAGACAGTGTAGCACCCCCACCATTACTGCCACCTAGTGGAGACAGTGTAGCACCCCCACCATTACTGCCACCTAGTGGAGACAGTGTAGCACCCCCCACCATTACTGCCACCTAGTGGAGACAGTGTAGCACCCCCCACCATTACTGCCACCTAGTGGAGACAGTGTAGCACCCCCCACCATTACTGCCACCTAGTGGAGACAGTGTAGCACCCCCACCATTACTGCCACCTAGTGGAGACAGTGTAGCACCCCCCACCATTACTGCCACCTAGTGGACTCAGTGTAGCACCCCCCACCATTACTGCCACCTAGTGGACTCAGTGTAGCACCCCCCACCATTACTGCCACCTAGTGGAGACAGTGTAGCACCCCCCACCATTACTGCCACCTAGTGGAGACAGTGTAGCACCCCCCACCATTACTGCCACCTAGTGGAGACAGTGTAGCACCCCCCACCATTACTGCCACCTAGTGGAGACAGTGTAGCACCCCCCACCATTACTGCCACCTAGTGAAGACAGTGTAGCACCCCCCACCATTACTGCCACCTAGTGGAGACAGGCTAGCACCCCCCACCATTACTGCCACCTAGTGGAGACAGTGTAGCACCCCCCACCATTACTGCCACCTAGTGGAGACAGTGTAGCACCCCCACCATTACTGCCACCTAGTGGAGACAGTGTAGCACCCCCCACCATTACTGCCACCTAGTGGACTCAGTGTAGCACCCCCCACCATTACTGCCACCTAGTGGAGACAGTGTAGCACCCCCCACCATTACTGCCACCTAGTGGAGACAGGGTAGCACCCCCCACCATTACTGCCACCTAGTGGACTCAGTGTAGCACCCCCACCATTACTGCCACCTAGTGGAGACAGTGTAGCACCCCCACCATTACTGCCACCTAGTGGAGACAGGGTAGCACCCCCCACCATTACTGCCACCTAGTGGAGACAGTGTAGCACCCCCCACCATTACTGCCACCTAGTGGAGACAGTGTAGCACCCCCCACCATTACTGCCACCTAGTGGAGACAGGCTAGCACCCCCCACCATTACTGCCACCTAGTGGACACAGTGTAGCACCCCCCACCATTACTGCCACCTAGTGGAGACAGCGTAGCACCCCCCACCATTACTGCCACCTAGTGGAGACAGTGTAGCACCCCCCACCATTACTGCCACCTAGTGGAGACAGTGTAGCACCCCCACCATTACTGCCACCTAGTGGAGACAGTGTAGCACCCCCACCATTACTGCCACCTAGTGGACTCAGTGTAGCACCCCCCACCATTACTGCCACCTAGTGGAGACAGTGTAGCACCCCCCACCATTACTGCCACCTAGTGGAGACAGTGTAGCACCCCCCACCATTACTGCCACCTAGTGGAGACAGTGTAGCACCCCCCACCATTACTGCCACCTAGTGGAGACAGGCTAGCACCCCCCACCATTACTGCCACCTAGTGGAGACAGTGTAGCACCCCCCACCATTACTGCCACCTAGTGGAGACAGTGTAGCACCCCCACCATTACTGCCACCTAGTGGAGACAGTGTAGCACCCCCCACCATTACTGCCACCTAGTGGACTCAGTGTAGCACCCCCCACCATTACTGCCACCTAGTGGAGACAGTGTAGCACCCCCCACCATTACTGCCACCTAGTGGAGACAGGGTAGCACCCCCCACCATTACTGCCACCTAGTGGACTCAGTGTAGCACCCCCACCATTACTGCCACCTAGTGGAGACAGTGTAGCACCCCCACCATTACTGCCACCTAGTGGAGACAGGGTAGCACCCCCCACCATTACTGCCACCTAGTGGAGACAGTGTAGCACCCCCCACCATTACTGCCACCTAGTGGAGACAGTGTAGCACCCCCCACCATTACTGCCACCTAGTGGAGACAGGCTAGCACCCCCCACCATTACTGCCACCTAGTGGACACAGTGTAGCACCCCCCACCATTACTGCCACCTAGTGGAGACAGCGTAGCACCCCCCACCATTACTGCCACCTAGTGGAGACAGTGTAGCACCCCCCACCATTACTGCCACCTAGTGGAGACAGTGTAGCACCCCCACCATTACTGCCACCTAGTGGAGACAGTGTAGCACCCCCCACCATTACTGCCACCTAGTGGAGACAGTGTAGCACCCCCCACCATTACTGCCACCTAGTGGAGACAGTGTAGCACCCCCCACCATTACTGCCACCTAGTGGAGACAGTGTAGCACCCCCCTACCATTACTGCCACCTAGTGGAGACAGTGTAGCACCCCCCACCATTACTGCCACCTAGTGGAGACAGTGTAGCACCCCCACCATTACTGCCACCTAGTGGAGACAGTGTAGCACCCCCCACCATTACTGCCACCTAGTGGAGACAGTGTAGCACCCCCACCATTACTGCCACCTAGTGGACTCAGTGTAGCACCCCCCACCATTACTGCCACCTAGTGGAGACAGTGTAGCACCCCCCACCATTACTGCCACCTAGTGGAGACAGTGTAGCACCCCCCACCATTACTGCCACCTAGTGGAGACAGTGTAGCACCCCCCACCATTACTGCCACCTAGTGGAGACAGTGTAGCACCCCCCACCATTACTGCCACCTAGTGGAGACAGTGTAGCACCCCCACCATTACTGCCACCTAGTGGACTCAGTGTAGCACCCCCCACCATTACTGCCACCTAGTGGACTCAGTGTAGCACCCCCACCATTACTGCCACCTAGTGGAGACAGTGTAGCACCCCCCACCATTACTGCCACCTAGTGGAGACAGTGTAGCACCCCCCACCATTACTGCCACCTAGTGGAGACAGTGTAGCACCCCCACCATTACTGCCACCTAGTGGAGACAGTGTAGCACCCCCCACCATTACTGCCACCTAGTGGAGACAGGGTAGCACCCCCACCATTACTGCCACCTAGTGGACTCAGTGTTGCACCCCCCACCATTACTGCCACCTAGTGGAGACAGTGTAGCACCCCCACCATTACTGCCACCTAGTGGAGACAGGGTAGCACCCCCCACCATTACTGCCACCTAGTGGACTCAGTGTTGCACCCCCCACCATTACTGCCACCTAGTGGACTCAGTGTAGCACCCCCCACCATTACTGCCACCTAGTGGACTCAGTGTAGCACCCCCCACCATTACTGCCACCTAGTGGAGACAGTGTAGCACCCCCACCATTACTGCCACCTAGTGGAGACAGTGTAGCACCCCCCACCATTACTGCCACCTAGTGGAGACAGGGTAGCACCCCCCACCATTACTGCCACCTAGTGGACTCAGTGTTGCACCCCCCACCATTACTGCCACCTAGTGGACTCAGTGTAGCACCCCCCACCATTACTGCCACCTAGTGGACTCAGTGTAGCACCCCCACCATTACTGCCACCTAGTGGAGACAGTGTAGCACCCCCACCATTACTGCCACCTAGTGGAGACAGTGTAGCACCCCCACCATTACTGCCACCTAGTGGAGACAGTGTAGCACCCCCACCATTACTGCCACCTAGTGGAGACAGTGTAGCACCCCCCACCATTACTGCCACCTAGTGGAGACAGTGTAGCACCCCCACCATTACTGCCACCTAGTGGACTCAGTGTAGCACCCCCACCATTACTGCCACCTAGTGGAGACAGTGTAGCACCCCCACCATTACTGCCACCTAGTGGAGACAGTGTAGCACCCCCACCATTACTGCCACCTAGTGGAGACAGTGTAGCACCCCCACCATTACTGCCACCTAGTGGACTCAGTGTAGCACCCCCACCATTACTGCCACCTAGTGGAGACAGTGTAGCACCCCCACCATTACTGCCACCTAGTGGAGACAGTGTAGCACCCCCACCATTACTGCCACCTAGTGGACTCAGTGTAGCACCCCCACCATTACTGCCACCTAGTGGAGACAGTGTAGCACCCCCACCATTACTGCCACCTAGTGGAGACAGTGTAGCACCCCCACCATTACTGCCACCTAGTGGAGACAGTGTAGCACCCCCACCATTACTGCCACCTAGTGGAGACAGTGTAGCACCCCCCACCATTACTGCCACCTAGTGGAGACAGTGTAGCACCCCCACCATTACTGCCACCTAGTGGACTCAGTGTAGCACCCCCACCATTACTGCCACCTAGTGGAGACAGTGTAGCACCCCCACCATTACTGCCACCTAGTGGAGACAGTGTAGCACCCCCCACCATTACTGCCACCTAGTGGACTCAGTGTAGCACCCCCCACCATTACTGCCACCTAGTGGACTCAGTGTAGCACCCCCCACCATTACTGCCACCTAGTGGACTCAGTGTAGCACCCCCCACCATTACTGCCACCTAGTGGAGACAGTGTAGCACCCCCCACCATTACTGCCACCTAGTGGAGACAGTGTAGCACCCCCCACCATTACTGCCACCTAGTGGACTCAGTGTAGCACCCCCACCATTACTGCCACCTAGTGGAGACAGTGTAGCACCCCCACCATTACTGCCACCTAGTGGACTCAGTGTAGCACCCCCACCATTACTGCCACCTAGTGGAGACAGTGTAGCACCCCCCACCATTACTGCCACCTAGTGGAGACAGTGTAGCACCCCCCACCATTACTGCCACCTAGTGGAGACAGTGTAGCACCCCCCACCATTACTGCCACCTAGTGGACTCAGTGTAGCACCCCCACCATTACTGCCACCTAGTGGAGACAGTGTAGCACCCCCCACCATTACTGCCACCTAGTGGAGACAGTGTAGCACCCCCCACCATTACTGCCACCTAGTGGAGACAGTGTAGCACCCCCACCATTACTGCCACCTAGTGGAGACAGTGTAGCACCCCCCACCATTACTGCCACCTAGTGGAGACAGTGTAGCACCCCCCACCATTACTGCCACCTAGTGGACTCAGGGTAGCACCCCCACCATTACTGCCACCTAGTGGACTCAGTGTAGCACCCCCACCATTACTGCCACCTAGTGGAGACAGTGTAGCACCCCCCACCATTACTGCCACCTAGTGGAGACAGTGTAGCACCCCCCACCATTACTGCCACCTAGTGGAGACAGGCTAGCACCCCCACCATTACTGCCACCTAGTGGAGACAGTGTAGCACCCCCACCATTACTGCCACCTAGTGGAGACAGTGTAGCACCCCCCACCATTACTGCCACCTAGTGGAGACAGTGTAGCACCCCCCACCATTACTGCCACCTAGTGGACTCAGTGTAGGACCCCCCACCATTACTGCCACCTAGTGGACTCAGTGTAGCACCCCCACCATTACTGCCACCTAGTGGAGACAGTGTAGCACCCCCCACCATTACTGCCACCTAGTGGAGACAGTGTAGCACCCCCACCATTACTGCCACCTAGTGGAGACAGGCTAGCACCCCCCACCATTACTGCCACCTAGTGGAGACAGTGTAGCACCCCCACCATTACTGCCACCTAGTGGACTCAGTGTAGCACCCCCACCATTACTGCCACCTAGTGGAGACAGGGTAGCACCCCCACCATTACTGCCACCTAGTGGAGACAGGGTAGCACCCCCCACCATTACTGCCACCTAGTGGAGACAGTGTAGCACCCCCACCATTACTGCCACCTAGTGGAGACAGTGTAGCACCCCCCACCATTACTGCCACCTAGTGGAGACAGTGTAGCACCCCCCACCATTACTGCCACCTAGTGGAGACAGTGTAGCACCCCCCACCATTACTGCCACCTAGTGGAGACAGTGTAGCACCCCCCACCATTACTGCCACCTAGTGGACTCAGTGTAGCACCCCCCACCATTACTGCCACCTAGTGGACTCAGTGTAGCACCCCCACCATTACTGCCACCTAGTGGAGACAGTGTAGCACCCCCCACCATTACTGCCACCTAGTGGACTCAGTGTAGCACCCCCACCATTACTGCCACCTAGTGGAGACAGTGTAGCACCCCCCACCATTACTGCCACCTAGTGGAGACAGGCTAGCACCCCCCACCATTACTGCCACCTAGTGGAGACAGTGTAGCACCCCCCACCATTACTGCCACCTAGTGGAGACAGGCTAGCACCCCCCACCATTACTGCCACCTAGTGGAGACAGTGTAGCACCCCCACCATTACTGCCACCTAGTGGACTCAGTGTAGCACCCCCCACCATTACTGCCACCTAGTGGAGACAGTGTAGCACCCCCCACCATTACTGCCACCTAGTGGAGACAGTGTAGCACCCCCCACCATTACTGCCACCTAGTGGAGACAGTGTAGCACCCCCCACCATTACTGCCACCTAGTGGAGACAGTGTAGCACCCCCACCATTACTGCCACCTAGTGGACTCAGTGTAGCACCCCCCACCATTACTGCCACCTAGTGGACTCAGTGTAGCACCCCCACCATTACTGCCACCTAGTGGAGACAGGGTAGCACCCCCACCATTACTGCCACCTAGTGGAGACAGTGTAGCACCCCCACCATTACTGCCACCTAGTGGAGACAGTGTAGCACCCCCACCATTACTGCCACCTAGTGGACTCAGTGTAGCACCCCCACCATTACTGCCACCTAGTGGAGACAGTGTAGCACCCCCACCATTACTGCCACCTAGTGGAGACAGGGTAGCACCCCCCACCATTACTGCCACCTAGGGGAGACAGTGTAGCACCCCCACCATTACTGCCACCTAGTGGAGACAGTGTAGCACCCCCCACCATTACTGCCACCTAGTGGAGACAGTGTAGCACCCCCCACCATTACTGCCACCTAGTGGAGACAGTGTAGCACCCCCCACCATTACTGCCACCTAGTGGACTCAGTGTAGCACCCCCACCATTACTGCCACCTAGTGGAGACAGTGTAGCACCCCCCACCATTACTGCCACCTAGTGGAGACAGGGTAGCACCCCCCACCATTACTGCCACCTAGTGGAGACAGTGTAGCACCCCCACCATTACTGCCACCTAGTGGACTCAGGGTAGCACCCCCCACCATTACTGCCACCTAGTGGACTCAGTGTAGCACCCCCCACCATTACTGCCACCTAGTGGAGACAGGGTAGCACCCCCACCATTACTGCCACCTAGTGGAGACAGTGTAGCACCCCCCACCATTACTGCCACCTAGTGGAGACAGTGTAGCACCCCCCACCATTACTGCCACCTAGTGGAGACAGTGTAGCACCCCCCACCATTACTGCCACCTAGTGGAGACAGTGTAGCACCCCCACCATTACTGCCACCTAGTGGACTCAGTGTAGCACCCCCACCATTACTGCCACCTAGTGGAGACAGTGTAGCACCCCCCACCATTACTGCCACCTAGTGGAGACAGCGTAGCACCCCCACCATTACTGCCACCTAGTGGAGACAGTGTAGCACCCCCCACCATTACTGCCACCTAGTGGAGACAGTGTAGCACCCCCCACCATTACTGCCACCTAGTGGAGACAGGGTAGCACCCCCACCATTACTGCCACCTAGTGGAGACAGGCTAGCACCCCCCACCATTACTGCCACCTAGTGGAGACAGTGTAGCACCCCCCACCATTACTGCCACCTAGTGGAGACAGTGTAGCACCCCCACCATTACTGCCACCTAGTGAACTCAGTGTAGCACCCCCACCATTACTGCCACCTAGTGGAGACAGTGTAGCACCCCCACCATTACTGCCACCTAGTGAACTCAGTGTAGCACCCCCACCATTACTGCCACCTAGTGGAGACAGTGTAGCACCCCCACCATTACTGCCACCTAGTGGAGACAGTGTAGCACCCCCCACCATTACTGCCACCTAGTGGAGACAGTGTAGCACCCCCACCATTACTGCCACCTAGTGAACTCAGTGTAGCACCCCCACCATTACTGCCACCTAGTGGAGACAGTGTAGCACCCCCACCATTACTGCCACCTAGTGGAGACAGTGTAGCACCCCCCACCATTACTGCCACCTAGTGGAGACAGTGTAGCACCCCCACCATTACTGCCACCTAGTGGAGACAGTGTAGCACCCCCACCATTACTGCCACCTAGTGGACTCAGTGTAGCACCCCCACCATTACTGCCACCTAGTGGAGACAGTGTAGCACCCCCACCATTACTGCCACCTAGTGGACTCAGTGTAGCACCCCCCACCATTACTGCCACCTAGTGGAGACAGTGTAGCACCCCCACCATTACTGCCACCTAGTGGACTCAGTGTAGCACCCCCCACCATTACTGCCACCTAGTGGACTCAGTGTAGCACCCCCCACCATTACTGCCACCTAGTGGAGACAGTGTAGCACCCCCCACCATTACTGCCACCTAGTGGAGACAGTGTAGCACCCCCCACCATTACTGCCACCTAGTGGAGACAGTGTAGCACCCCCCACCATTACTGCCACCTAGTGGAGACAGTGTAGCACCCCCCACCATTACTGCCACCTAGTGGAGACAGTGTAGCACCCCCCACCATTACTGCCACCTAGTGGAGACAGTGTAGCACCCCCCACCATTACTGCCACCTAGTGGACTCAGTGTAGCACCCCCCACCATTACTGCCACCTAGTGGAGACAGTGTAGCACCCCCACCATTACTGCCACCTAGTGGACTCAGTGTAGCACCCCCCACCATTACTGCCACCTAGTGGACTCAGTGTAGCACCCCCCACCATTACTGCCACCTAGTGGAGACAGTGTAGCACCCCCCACCATTACTGCTGCCACCTAGTGGAGACAGTGTAGCACCCCCACCATTACTGCCACCTAGTGGACTCAGTGTAGCACCCCCCACCATTACTGCCACCTAGTGGAGACAGTGTAGCACCCCCCACCATTACTGCCACCTAGTGGAGACAGTGTAGCACCCCCCACCATTACTGCCACCTAGTGGAGACAGTGTAGCACCCCCACCATTACTGCCACCTAGTGGAGACAGGCTAGCACCCCCCACCATTACTGCCACCCAGTGGAGACAGGGTAGCACCCCCACCATTACTGCCACCTAGTGGAGACAGGGTAGCACCCCCCACCATTACTGCCACCTAGTGGAGACAGTGTAGCACCCCCCACCATTACTGCCACCTAGTGGAGACAGTGTAGCACCCCCCACCATTACTGCCACCTAGTGGAGACAGTGTAGCACCCCCCACCATTACTGCCACCTAGTGGAGACAGTGTAGCACCCCCACCATTACTGCCACCTAGTGGAGACAGTGTAGCACCCCCACCATTACTGCCACCTAGTGGAGACAGTGTAGCACCCCCCACCATTACTGCCACCTAGTGGACTCAGTGTAGCACCCCCCACCATTACTGCCACCTAGTGGAGACAGTGTAGCACCCCCCACCATTACTGCCACCTAGTGGAGACAGTGTAGCACCCCCCACCATTACTGCCACCTAGTGGAGACAGTGTAGCACCCCCCACCATTACTGCCACCTAGTGGAGACAGGCTAGCACCCCCACCATTACTGCCACCTAGTGGAGACAGTGTAGCACCCCCCACCATTACTGCCACCTAGTGGACTCAGGGTAGCACCCCCACCATTACTGCCACCTAGTGGAGACAGTGTAGCACCCCCCACCATTACTGCCACCTAGTGGACTCAGGGTAGCACCCCCCACCATTACTGCCACCTAGTGGAGACAGTGTAGCACCCCCACCATTACTGCCACCTAGTGGAGACAGTGTAGCACCCCCCACCATTACTGCCACCTAGTGGAGACAGTGTAGCACCCCCACCATTACTGCCACCTAGTGGAGACAGTGTAGCACCCCCCACCATTACTGCCACCTAGTGGAGACAGTGTAGCACCCCCCACCATTACTGCCACCTAGTGGAGACAGTGTAGCACCCCCCACCATTACTGCCACCTAGTGGAGACAGGCTAGCACCCCCCACCATTACTGCCACCTAGTGGAGACAGTGTAGCACCCCCCACCATTACTGCCACCTAGTGGAGACAGTGTAGCACCCCCCACCATTACTGCCACCTAGTGGACTCAGTGTAGCACCCCCCACCATTACTGCCACCTAGTGGAGACAGTGTAGCACCCCCCACCATTACTGCCACCTAGTGGACTCAGTGTAGCACCCCCACCATTACTGCCACCTAGTGGAGACAGGCTAGCACCCCCCACCATTACTGCCACCTAGTGGAGACAGTGTAGCACCCCCCACCATTACTGCCACCTAGTGGAGACAGTGTAGCACCCCCCACCATTACTGCCACCTAGTGGAGACAGTGTAGCACCCCCCACCATTACTGCCACCTAGTGGAGACAGTGTAGCACCCCCCACCATTATTGCCACCTAGTGGAGACAGTGTAGCACCCCCACCATTACTGCCACCTAGTGGAGACAGTGTAGCACCCCCACCATTACTGCCACCTAGTGGAGACAGTGTAGCACCCCCCACCATTACTGCCACCTAGTGGAGACAGTGTAGCACCCCCCACCATTACTGCCACCTAGTGGACTCAGTGTAGCACCCCCCACCATTACTGCCACCTAGTGGAGACAGTGTAGCACCCCCACCATTACTGCCACCTAGTGGAGACAGTGTAGCACCCCCCACCATTACTGCCACCTAGTGGAGACAGTGTAGCACCCCCACCATTACTGCCACCTAGTGGAGACAGGCTAGCACCCTCCACCATTACTGCCACCTAGTGGAGACAGTGTAGCACCCCCCACCATTACTGCCATCTAGTGGAGACAGTGTAGCACCCCCACCATTACTGCCACCTAGTGGACGGACAACACAGAGGCCCTCTACAGGAAGGGACAGAGCAGACTGTTCTTCCTGAGAGGGCTCAGGTATTTTAATGTCTGCAGCAAACTGCTGCAGATGTTCTACCAGCCTGTGGTTGCTGTTGCCCTCTTCTTCACTGTGGTATGCTGGGGGGGCAACACCAACACACACAAAATAAACAAACTGGTAAAAAAAGCAAGCTCTGTGGTGGGAGCGGACCTGGACAGTCTGGAGGTGGTGGCAGAGGGGAGGACGAGGAGGAAGCTGCACGCTATCCTTGAGAACCCCTGCCACCCCCTCTATGATGAGCTGACCGCAATGCGGGCCACGTTTAGCCACAGACTCCCCCCCCCCCCCCCCCCCCCCCCCCGACTTACCACAAAGAGCTTTGGGCAGTCCTTTGTGCTGGTGGCAATCAGGCTCCACAACCAGGCAGGGCCAGGACGGGCCAACTGCTGTGAACTGGACGAGCTGGGTTGTGGACTGTAACAAATTAATTTAATTATTTAACAACTCATTCATGATTGGACTTGTTTCTTTTTCACCACTTTTTTTTAGCTCTTTTTAGTCCTATTTTAGCTATTTCTATCCCTGTGTACTTGTCCGTCTTGTTTTTAACACATGTATGTTATGTATAAACTGTTTTTTAATTTCTGTTTTTAAATTGCTGTTACGCTGCTTATGCTGTAAATGACATCTTAATCTCCCCTCAGGGATAAATAAAGGTTTTCAATCAATTAATTAATTAATTAATTTCCTTTGTTGTGAGGGACCAGATTGGGAGACAGTAAGATATTGTTGAAAGAAAAATTGCATGTAGATATGTGTCACTGACTGACACTGTTACCATGACTGTCCTGTATGTATCTATGTATATATGTATTTATTGTGGGGATTGGGAGGTGGGCGTTTTTGATGTTTGATGTCTGATGTTTCATGTTGATGTAACCAGTGCCTATCTGTACTGCAAACAATTACGGCATTGTGGCATTAAATTATCTTGTATCTTGTATCTTGTATCTTGTGTTTGAAACAGTGAGGATGAGAAATGGTCTGATCTTGCTGTAAACAAATAGTTTTTGATTTGCGTTATTGACTAAGCTATTGTTGTGATGTGTGTAAGTGAGGTGTGTGTTAAGAGTTACTCCAAGGTATTTACTACTAGTGCCTGTTGTCTTTAACTGTAGTGTCTGTCTGCCGTCAGCAGCCGCCACTGGTGGACACCTAGTACCCACTATTATACAATGGCATGCACATTTCTTGATTCTGATTGGCTGAAACAGTCAAGTTAGACGTTGTTATTTTGTATAACACACTTTTTTTTCTATCTGAATGAATCCACCATAGATAGACAAATGGAAGTATGAATAGCCTTTGAATGAATCCTCCAAAGAAGATAGTCAACTGGAATATGTTAGTTTGTTACACATATGTTGGATTATGTAATTGGTTTGTCATGACCCATTGTGAAACAAAAGAAAAAAAGAAAAAATGGCCGTCGATCTTTAAAAAAAGAATTTGTCAGACCATTGGATTGAAAATGTTATTAACAGATTGCAGAATGGGTACAATACAGTACGGCTCAATACACACAATTGTTAAGGGGATGCAGACCAGAGAAAGACTTTCGTCTTGTTTACATCAGGGTCCCCCATTTTCAATTCATCATAATATGACATACATGACATACAGATAGACAGTACTGCTACATCTATACATTTATGACATATCAGATTTACAAATACAGTACTGTTTGTGATACAAAAAGAGTCTAAAAAAGAGAGTATATACATTTGATGAAGAAACTGTAAATTGGAGGAGGTTGGGTAGGTGGGGTGGGGGGGGGGGTAACTGTTACACTCCCAGACCTGCTCAAGTCTGGGAGTGTAACATGTGCCAATTAGTGTCTATGTTACAAGTGTTGTCTGTTTAGGTTGTTCTCTGTGTTGGCATTCTGATTCTGTGTTTTGTATTAGCCTAGTCCTTGTTCCGGTATTGTTGATTATTGTATTAGTTCTAGTGCCTTCTTCCCCCAGCTGTTTTCCATTATTAATCAGCGTTAATTAGTGTCAGTATTTATTGCTTGTGGGTTGTTTGGATTGTTGTGGCGTCATTGTCCCTGCGTTGTTCCCGTATTGTGCCTGTGTGCCTATGTCCTGTCAAGTGAGTTTGTTCCTCAGTATGTTATGTTAGCTATGTTTGGTGCTCTTTGTTTTTTGTTATTATCAGTCCGTGTTTGTCCCAGAGCCAGCCCGGCTGTGCCTTTCTTTTGTTTTGTATTTTGGTTGTGAGTTAGTAAATATCCCTTCTCTAAGCATCACCCTTCGTCTCTGCCTCCGTTCCTTGTTCCTTGTCTGCATACTGTGTTCTCACCTTCATCATCACCCCCAATCGTTACAGGTAACTGTACATTGGATTATCGACGAAACCTTACTTGGTCCCAAGAAAAGGGTCTCGTGTATTATTGGGTTAGGACATTTACTGTACATTGGAGGGGGTCGGGTTAGGACATTTACAGGGGCCAGTTTCGAATTGCAGTCTCCCGTAGGTGCTCTTTGAGAGTGGTTTTGAAAGTGGGTAGTGATTCACATTCCGTTACAGCTGTGGGTAGGGCGTTCCACATTGATGTGGCATAATTGCGAAACGTGTTTAGTCCCTTGTTTGAGCCGAATATGGGTTTAACATGGTTTGTGGAGCTCCCTCTGGTGTCTACTAGTGGATCTACTATTGGATCTACTTTCTCTGTGGATGGTTTTGTGAATAAATCTCCATTATGCTTCAATTACTGTGTGTTTATTGTATAGCAATAAGGTTGGGTGAATTGAGCCATTGTATAAAAGCATTACATCACTTGAAGTCGTGTGTTATACTCATTAGATCATGCCTAGGGGGGTCTAACGACCCTCTGCTGCGTGTCGGGCCTAACCACCACCCCTAGGCGTGATCTAATGAGTATGACACACTCCTGTGCGTGATGTAATGCTTAAATAGTAGCTGAAGCGGACGTACCCGTGGTCCCGTGGCTGTAGCAGTATTTGTGCAACTTTTTGTTGCATGTTTGTACACGTGACACAGCTGTGCACGTTTCTCCTGACATGGTTTGCCATTGTACCATTTTCTCTCCTGTTTTAAGCACTTCTGTTATGGTGACTTGACTTGTGACTTGACTTGACAGAACTGAGCAATGACTTGACTTGTCTTGCTTGATGTTTAGCAGTGACTTGACTTGTCTTGCTTCATGTTTAGCAGTGACTTGACTTGTCTTGCTTGATGTTTAGCAGTGACTTGACTTGTCTTGCTTGATGTTTAGCAATGACTTGACTTGTCTTGATGTTTAGCAGTGACTTGACTTGTCTTGCTGGATGTTTAGCAGTGACTTGACTTGACTTGCTTGATGTTTAGCAGTGACTCGACTCGTCTTGCTTTATGTTTAGCAATGACTTGACTTGTCTTGATGTTTAGCAATGACGTGACTTGTCTTGCTTGATGTTTAGCAGTGACTTGACTTGTCTTGCTTGATGTTTAGCAGTGACTTGTCTTGCTTGATGTTTAGCAGTGACTTGACTTGTCTTGCTGGATGTTTAGCAGTGACTCGACTTGTCTTGCTTGATGTTTAGCAGTGACTTGACTTGTCTTGCTTGATGTTTAGCAGTGACTTGACTTGACTTGCTTGATGTTTAGCAGTGACTTGACTTGTCTTGCTTGATGTTTAGCAGTGACTCGACTTGTCTTGCTTGATGTTTAGCGACTTGACTTGTCTTGCTTGATGTTTAGCAGTGACTTGACTTGCTTGATGTTTAGCAGTGACTTGACTTGTCTTGCTTGATGTTTAGCGAATTGACTTGACTTGCTTGATGTTTAGCAGTGACTCGACTTGTCTTGCTTGATGTTTAGCAGTGACTTGACTTGACTTGCTTGATGTTTAGCAGTGACTCGACTTGTCTTGCTTGATGTTTAGCAGTGACTTGACTTGTCTTGCTTGATGTTTAGCAGTGACTTGACTTGTCTTGCTTGATGTTTAGCAATGACTTGACTTGACTTGCTTGATGTTTAGCAGTGACTTGACTTGTCTTGCTTGATGTTTAGCAGTGACTTGACTTGTCTTGCTTGATGTTTAGCAGTGACTTGTCTTGCTTGATGTTTAGCAGTGACTCGACTTGTCTTGCTTGATGTTTAGCAGTGACTTGACTTGTCTTGCTTGATGTTTAGCAGTGACTCGACTTGTCTTGCTGGATGTTTAGCAGTGACTTGACTTGTCTTGCTTGATGTTTAGCAGTGACTTGACTTGTCTTGCTGGATGTTTAGCAGTGACTTGACTTGTCTTGCTTGATGTTTAGCAGTGACTTGACTTGTCTTGCTTGATGTTTAGCAGTGACTTGACTTGACTTGCTTGATGTTTAGCAATGACGTGACTTGTCTTGCTGGATGTTTAGCAGTGACTTGACTTGTCTTGCGGGATGTTTAGCAGTGACTTGACTTGTCTTGCTTGATGTTTAGCAGTGACTCGACTTGTCTTGCTTGATGTTTAGCAGTGACTTGACTTGTCTTGCTTGATGTTTAGCAGTGACTCGACTTGTCTTGCTTGATGTTTAGCAGTGACTTGACTTGTCTTGCTGGATGTTTAGCAGTGACTCGACTTGTCTTGCTTGATGTTTAGCAGTGACTTGACTTGTCTTGCTTGATGTTTAGCAGTGACTCGACTTGTCTTGCTTGATGTTTAGCGACTTGACTTGTCTTGCTTGATGTTTAACAGTGACTTGACTTGTCTTGCTTGATGTTTAGCGACTTGACTTGTCTTGCTTGATGTTTAGCAGTGACTTGACTTGTCTTGCTTGATGTTTAGCAGTGACTTGACTTGTCTTGCTTGATGTTTAGCAGTGACTTGACTTGCTTGATGTTTAGCGGCTTGACTTGTCTTGCTTGATGTTTAGCAGTGACTTGACTTGTCTTGCTTGATGTTTAGCAGTGACTTGACTTGTCTTGCTTGATGTTTAGCAATGACTTGACTTGACTTGCTTGATGTTTAGCAGTGACTTGACTTGTCTTGCTTGATGTTTAGCAGTGACTTGACTTGTCTTGCTTGATGTTTAGCAATGACTTGACTTGACTTGCTTGATGTTTAGCAGTGACTTGACTTGACTTGCTTGATGTTTAGCAGTGACTTGACTTGTCTTGCTTGATGTTTAGCGACTTGACTTGTCTTGCTTGATGTTTAGCAGTGACTTGACTTGTCTTGATGTTTAGCAGTGACTTGACTTGTCTTGATGTTTAGCAGTGACTCGACTTGTCTTGCTTGATGTTTAGCGACTTGACTTGACTTGCTTGATGTTTAGCAGTGACTTGACTTGTCTTGCTTGATGTTTAGCAATGACTTGACTTGACTTGCTTGATGTTTAGCAGTGACTTGACTTGTCTTGCTTGATGTTTAGCAGTGACTTGACTTGTCTTGCTTGATGTTTAGCAGTGACTTGTCTTGCTTGATGTTTAGCAGTGACTTGTCTTGCTTGATGTTTAGCAGTGACTTGACTTGCTTGATGTTTAGCAATGACTTGACTTGACTTGCTTGATGTTTAGCAGTGACTTGACTTGTCTTGCTTGATGTTTAGCAGTGACTCGACTTGTCTTGCTTGATGTTTAGCAGTGACTTGACTTGTCTTGATGTTTAGCAGTGACTTGACTTGTCTTGCTTGATGTTTAGCAGTGACTTGACTTGTCTTGCTTGATGTTTAGCTACTTGACTTGTCTTGCTTGATGTTTAGCAGTGACTCGACTTGTCTTGCTTGATGTTTAGCGACTTGACTTGTCTTGCTTGATGTTTAGCAGTGACTTGACTTGCTTGATGTTTAGCAGTGACTTGACTTGCTTGATGTTTAGCAGTGACTTGACTTGTCTTGCTTGATGTTTAGCGACTTGACTTGACTTGCTTGATGTTTAGCAGTGACTTGACTTGCTTGATGTTTAGCAGTGACTTGACTTGACTTGCTTGATGTTTAGCAGTGACTTGACTTGTCTTGCTTGATGTTTAGCAGTGACTCGACTTGTCTTGCTTGATGTTTAGCAGTGACTTGACTTGTCTTGATGTTTAGCAGTGACTTGACTTGTCTTGCTTGATGTTTAGCGACTTGACTTGACTTGCTTGATGTTTAGCAGTGACTTGACTTGCTTGATGTTTAGCAGTGACTTGTCTTGCTTGATGTTTAGCAGTGACTTGACTTGTCTTGCTTGATGTTTAGCAGTGACTCGACTTGTCTTGCTTGATGTTTAGCGACTTGACTTGTCTTGCTGGATGTTTAGCAGTGACTTGACTTGTCTTGCTTGATGTTTAGCAGTGACTTGACTTGACTTGCTTGATGTTTAGCAGTGACTTGACTTGCTTGATGTTTAGCAGTGACTTGACTTGTCTTGCTTGATGTTTAGCGACTTGACTTGACTTGCTTGATGTTTAGCGACTTGACTTGTCTTGCTTGATGTTTAGCAGTGACTTGACTTGTCTTGCTTGATGTTTAGCAGTGACTTGTCTTGCTTGATGTTTAGCAGTGACTTGACTTGTCTTGCTTGATGTTTAGCAGTGACTTGACTTGTCTTGCTTGATGTTTAGCAGTGACTCGACTTGTCTTGCTTGATGTTTAGCAATGACTTGACATGTCTTGCTTGATGTTTAGCAGTGACTTGACTTGCTTGATGTTTAGCAGTGACTTGACTTGTCTTGCTTGATGTTTAGCGACTTGCCTTGACTTGCTTGATGTTTAGCGACTTGACTTGTCTTGCTTGATGTTTAGCAGTGACTTGACTTGTCTTGCTTGATGTTTAGCAGTGACTCGACTTGTCTTGCTTGATGTTTAGCAATGACTTGACTTGTCTTGCTTGATGTTTAGCAGTGACTTGACTTGACTTGCTTGATGTTTAGCAGTGACTTGACTTGTCTTGCTTGATGTTTAGCAGTGACTTGACTTGCTTGATGTTTAGCAGTGACTTGACTTGTCTTGCTTGATGTTTAGCAGTGACTTGACTTGTCTTGCTTGATGTTTAGCAGTGACTTGACTTGCTTGATGTTTAGCAGTGACTTGACTTGTCTTGCTTGATGTTTAGCAGTGACTTGACTTGTCTTGCTTGATGTTTAGCAGTGACTTGACTTGCTTGATGTTTAGCAGTGACTTGACTTGTCTTGCTTGATGTTTAGCAGTGACTTGTCTTGCTTGATGTTTAGCAGTGACTCGACTTGTCTTGCTTGATGTTTAGCAGTGACTTGTCTTGCTTGATGTTTAGCAGTGACTCGACTTGTCTTGCTTGATGTTTAGCAGTGACTCGACTTGTCTTGATGTTTAGCAGTGACTTGACTTGTCTTGCTTGATGTTTAGCAGTGACTCGACTTGTCTTGCTTGATGTTTAGCAGTGACTCGACTTGTCTTGATGTTTAGCAGTGACTTGACTTGTCTTGCTTGATGTTTAGCAGTGACTTGACTTGTCTTGCTTGATGTTTAGCAGTGACTTGACTTGTCTTGCTTGATGTTTAGCAGTGACTTGACTTGACTTGCTTGATGTTTAGCAGTGACTTGACTTGTCTTGCTTGATGTTTAGCAATGACTTGACTTGTCTTGCTTGATGTTTAGCAGTGACTTGACTTGTCTTGCTTGATGTTTAGCAATGACTTGACTTGTCTTGCTGGATGTTTAGCAGTGACTTGACTTGCTTGATGTTTAGCAGTGACTTGACTTGTCTTGCTTGATGTTTAGCAGTGACTTGACTTGTCTTGCTTGATGTTTAGCAGTGACTTGACTTGTCTTGCTGGATGTTTAGCAGTGACTTGACTTGCTTGATGTTTAGCAGTGACTTGACTTGACTTGCTTGATGTTTAGCAATGACTTGACTTGTCTTGCTGGATGTTTAGCAGTGACTTGACTTGCTTGATGTTTAGCAGTGACTTGACTTGACTTGCTTGATGTTTAGCAGTGACTTGACTTGTCTTGCTTGATGTTTAGCAGTGACTTGTCTTGCTTGATGTTTAGCAGTGACTTGACTTGTCTTGCTTGATGTTTAGCAGTGACTTGACTTGTCTTGCTGGATGTTTAGCAGTGACTTGACTTGTCTTGCTTGATGTTTAGCAGTGACTTGACTTGTCTTGCTTGATGTTTAGCAGTGACTCGACTTGTCTTGCTTGATGTTTAGCAATGACTTGACTTGTCTTGCTTGATGTTTAGCAGTGACTTGACTTGTCTTGCTTGATGTTTAGCAGTGACTTGACTTGTCTTGCTTGATGTTTAGCAGTGACTTGACTTGTCTTGCTTGATGTTTAGCAGTGACTTGACTTGTCTTGCTTGATGTTTAGCAGTGACTCGACTTGTCTTGCTTGATGTTTAGCAGTGACTCGACTTGTCTTGCTTGATGTTTAGCAGTGACTTGACTTGCTTGATGTTTAGCAGTGACTTGACTTGTCTTGCTTGATGTTTAGCAGTGACTTGACTTGTCTTGCTTGATGTTTAGCAGTGACTTGACTTGTCTTGCTTGATGTTTAGCAATGACTCGACTTGTCTTGCTTGATGTTTAGCAATGACTTGACTTGTCTTGCTTTATGTTTAGCAGTGACTTGACTTGTCTTGCTTGATGTTTAGCAGTGACTTGACTTGTCTTGCTGGATGTTTAGCAGTGACTCGACTTGTCTTGCTTGATGTTTAGCAGTGACTCGACTTGTCTTGCTTGATGTTTAGCAGTGACTTGACTTGTCTTGCTTGATGTTTAGCAGTGACTTGACTTGTCTTGCTTTATGTTTAGCAATGACTTGACTTGTCTTGCTGGATGTTTAGCAGTGACTTGACTTGTCTTGCTTGATGTTTAGCAGTGACTCGACTTGTCTTGCTTGATGTTTAGCAATGACGTGACTTGTCTTGCTTGATGTTTAGCAGTGACTTGACTTGTCTTGCTTGATGTTTAGCAGTGACTTGACTTGTCTTGCTTGATGTTTAGCAGTGACTCGACTTGTCTTGCTTGATGTTTAGCAGTGACTTGACTTGACTTGCTTGATGTTTAGCAGTGACTTGACTTGTCTTGCTTGATGTTTAGCAGTGACTCGACTTGTCTTGCTTGATGTTTAGCAGTGACTTGACTTGTCTTGCTTGATGTTTAGCAGTGACTTGACTTGTCTTGCTTGATGTTTAGCAGTGACTCGACTTGTCTTGCTTGATGTTTAGCGACTTGACTTGTCTTGCTTGATGTTTAGCAGTGACTTGACTTGCTTGATGTTTAGCAGTGACTTGACTTGCTTGATGTTTAGCAGTGACTTGACTTGACTTGCTTGATGTTTAGCAGTGACTTGACTTGACTTGCTTGATGTTTAGCAGTGACTTGACTTGCTTGATGTTTAGCAGTGACTTGACTTGTCTTGCTTGATGTTTAGCGACTTGACTTGACTTGCTTGATGTTTAGCAGTGACTTGACTTGTCTTGCTTGATGTTTAGCAGTGACTTGACTTGCTTGATGTTTAGCAGTGACTTGACTTGTCTTGCTTGATGTTTAGCAATGACTTGACTTGACTTGCTTGATGTTTAGCAGTGCCTTGACTTGTCTTGCTTGATGTTTAGCAGTGACTTGACTTGTCTTGCTTGATGTTTAGCAGTGACTTGTCTTGCTTGATGTTTAGCAGTGACTCGACTTGTCTTGCTTGATGTTTAGCAATGACTTGACTTGTCTTGCTTGATGTTTAGCAATGACTTGACTTGACTTGCTTGATGTTTAGCAGTGACTCGACTTGTCTTGCTGGATGTTTAGCAGTGACTTGACTTGTCTTGCTTGATGTTTAGCAGTGACTTGACTTGTCTTGCTTGATGTTTAGCAGTGACTTGACTTGTCTTGCTTGATGTTTAGCAATGACTTGACTTGTCTTGCTTGATGTTTAGCAGTGACTTGACTTGTCTTGCTTGATGTTTAGCAATGACTTGACTTGTCTTGCTTGATGTTTAGCAGTGACTCGACTTGTCTTGCTTGATGTTTAGCAGTGACTTGACTTGACTTGCTTGATGTTTAGCAATGACTTGACTTGACTTGCTTGATGTTTAGGAGTGACTTGACTTGTCTTGCTTGATGTTTAGCAGTGACTCGACTTGTCTTGCTTGATGTTTAGCAGTGACTTGACTTGCTTGATGTTTAGCAGTGACTTGACTTGTCTTGCTTGATGTTTAGCAGTGACTCGACTTGTCTTGCTTGATGTTTAGCAGTGACTTGTCTTGCTTGATGTTTAGCAGTGACTTGACTTGCTTGATGTTTAGCAGTGACTTGACTTGTCTTGCTTGATGTTTAGCAGTGACTTGACTTGACTTGATGTTTAGCAGTGACTTGACTTGTCTTGCTTGATGTTTAGCAGTGACTCGACTTGTCTTGCTTGATGTTTAGCAGTGACTTGTCTTGCTTGATGTTTAGCAGTGACTTGACTTGCTTGATGTTTAGCAGTGACTTGACTTGTCTTGCTTGATGTTTAGCAGTGACTTGACTTGACTTGCTTGATGTTTAGCAGTGACTTGACTTGTCTTGCTTGATGTTTAGCAGTGACTTGTCTTGCTTGATGTTTAGCAGTGACTTGACTTGTCTTGCTTGATGTTTAGCAGTGACTTGACTTGTCTTGCTTGATGTTTAGCAGTGACTCGACTTGTCTTGATTGATGTTTAGCAATGACTTGACTTGTCTTGCTTGATGTTTAGCAGTGACTTGACTTGTCTTGCTTGATGTTTAGCAATGACTTGACTTGTCTTGCTGGATGTTTAGCAGTGACTTGACTTGCTTGATGTTTAGCAGTGACTTGACTTGTCTTGCTTGATGTTTAGCAGTGACTTGACTTGTCTTGCTTGATGTTTAGCAGTGACTTGACTTGTCTTGCTGGATGTTTAGCAGTGACTTGACTTGCTTGATGTTTAGCAGTGACTTGACTTGACTTGCTTGATGTTTAGCAATGACTTGACTTGTCTTGCTGGATGTTTAGCAGTGACTTGACTTGCTTGATGTTTAGCAGTGACTTGACTTGACTTGCTTGATGTTTAGCAGTGACTTGACTTGTCTTGCTTGATGTTTAGCAGTGACTTGTCTTGCTTGATGTTTAGCAGTGACTTGACTTGTCTTGCTTGATGTTTAGCAGTGACTTGACTTGTCTTGCTGGATGTTTAGCAGTGACTTGACTTGTCTTGCTTGATGTTTAGCAGTGACTTGACTTGTCTTGCTTGATGTTTAGCAGTGACTCGACTTGTCTTGCTGGATGTTTAGCGACTTGACTTGTCTTGCTTTATGTTTAGCAGTGACTTGTCTTGCTTGATGTTTAGCAGTGACTTGACTTGACTTGCTTGATGTTTAGCAGTGACTTGACTTGTCTTGCTTGATGTTTAGCAGTGACTTGACTTGTCTTGCTTGATGTTTAGCAGTGACTTGACTTGTCTTGCTTGATGTTTAGCAGTGACTTGACTTGTCATGCTTGATTTTTAGCAATGACTTGACTCGTCTTGCTTTATGTTTAGCAATGACTTGACTTGTCTTGCTTGATGTTTAGCAATGACTCGACTTGTCTTGCTTGATGTTTAGCAATGACTTGACTTGTCTTGCTTTATGTTTAGCAATGACTTGACTTGTCTTGCTTTATGTTTAGCAGTGACTTGACTTGTCTTGCTTGATGTTTAGCAGTGACTTGACTTGTCTTGCTGGATGTTTAGCAGTGACTCGACTTGTCTTGCTTGATGTTTAGCAGTGACTCGACTTGTCTTGCTTGATGTTTAGCAGTGACTTGACTTGTCTTGCTTGATGTTTAGCAGTGACTTGACTTGTCTTGCTTTATGTTTAGCAATGACTTGACTTGTCTTGCTGGATGTTTAGCAGTGACTCGACTTGTCTTGCTTGATGTTTAGCAATGACTTGACTTGTCTTGCTTTATGTTTAGCAATGACTTGACTTGTCTTGCTTTATGTTTAGCAATGACTTGACTTGTCTTGCTGGATGTTTAGCAGTGACTTGACTTGTCTTGCTTGATGTTTAGCAGTGACTCGACTTGTCTTGCTTGATGTTTAGCAATGACGTGACTTGTCTTGCTTGATGTTTAGCAGTGGCTTGACTTGTCTTGCTTGATGTTTAGCAGTGACTTGACTTGTCTTGCTTGATGTTTAGCAGTGACTCGACTTGTCTTGCTTGATGTTTAGCAGTGACTTGACTTGACTTGCTTCATGTTTAGCAGTGACTTGACTTGTCTTGCTTGATGTTTAGCAGTGACTCGACTTGTCTTGCTTGATGTTTAGCAGTGACTTGACTTGTCTTGCTTGATGTTTAGCAGTGACTTGACTTGTCTTGCTTGATGTTTAGCAGTGACTCGACTTGTCTTGCTTGATGTTTAGCGACTTGACTTGTCTTGCTTGATGTTTAGCAGTGACTTGACTTGCTTGATGTTTAGCAGTGACTTGACTTGCTTGATGTTTAGCAGTGACTTGACTTGACTTGCTTGATGTTTAGCAGTGACTTGACTTGACTTGCTTGATGTTTAGCAGTGACTTGACTTGCTTGATGTTTAGCAGTGACTTGACTTGTCTTGCTTGATGTTTAGCGACTTGACTTGACTTGCTTGATGTTTAGCAGTGACTTGACTTGTCTTGCTTGATGTTTAGCAGTGACTTGACTTGCTTGATGTTTAGCAGTGACTTGACTTGTCTTGCTTGATGTTTAGCAATGACTTGACTTGACTTGCTTGATGTTTAGCAGTGACTTGACTTGTCTTGCTTGATGTTTAGCAGTGACTTGACTTGTCTCGCTTGATGTTTAGCAGTGACTTGTCTTGCTTGATGTTTAGCAGTGACTCGACTTGTCTTGCTTGATGTTTAGCAATGACTTGACTTGTCTTGCTTGATGTTTAGCAATGACTTGACTTGACTTGCTTGATGTTTAGCAGTGACTCGACTTGTCTTGCTGGATGTTTAGCAGTGACTTGACTTGTCTTGCTTGATGTTTAGCAGTGACTTGACTTGTCTTGCTTGATGTTTAGCAGTGACTTGACTTGTCTTGCTTGATGTTTAGCAATGACTTGACTTGTCTTGCTTGATGTTTAGCAGTGACTTGACTTGTCTTGCTTGATGTTTAGCAATGACTTGACTTGTCTTGCTTGATGTTTAGCAGTGACTCGACTTGTCTTGCTTGATGTTTAGCAGTGACTTGACTTGACTTGCTTGATGTTTAGCAATGACTTGACTTGACTTGCTTGATGTTTAGGAGTGACTTGACTTGTCTTGCTTGATGTTTAGCAGTGACTCGACTTGTCTTGCTTGATGTTTAGCAGTGACTTGACTTGTCTTGCTTGATGTTTAGCGAATTGACTTGACTTGCTTGATGTTTAGCAGTGACTCGACTTGTCTTGCTTGATGTTTAGCAGTGACTTGACTTGACTTGCTTGATGTTTAGCAGTGACTCGACTTGTCTTGCTTGATGTTTAGCAGTGACTTGACTTGTCTTGCTTGATGTTTAGCAGTGACTTGACTTGTCTTGCTTGATGTTTAGCAATGACTTGACTTGACTTGCTTGATGTTTAGCAGTGACTTGACTTGTCTTGCTTGATGTTTAGCAGTGACTTGACTTGTCTTGCTTGATGTTTAGCAGTGACTTGTCTTGCTTGATGTTTAGCAGTGACTCGACTTGTCTTGCTTGATGTTTAGCAGTGACTTGACTTGTCTTGCTTGATGTTTAGCAGTGACTCGACTTGTCTTGCTGGATGTTTAGCAGTGACTTGACTTGTCTTGCTTGATGTTTAGCAGTGACTTGACTTGTCTTGCTGGATGTTTAGCAGTGACTTGACTTGTCTTGCTTGATGTTTAGCAGTGACTTGACTTGTCTTGCTTGATGTTTAGCAGTGACTTGACTTGACTTGCTTGATGTTTAGCAATGACGTGACTTGTCTTGCTGGATGTTTAGCAGTGACTTGACTTGTCTTGCGGGATGTTTAGCAGTGACTTGACTTGTCTTGCTTGATGTTTAGCAGTGACTCGACTTGTCTTGCTTGATGTTTAGCAGTGACTTGACTTGTCTTGCTTGATGTTTAGCAGTGACTCGACTTGTCTTGCTTGATGTTTAGCAGTGACTTGACTTGTCTTGCTGGATGTTTAGCAGTGACTCGACTTGTCTTGCTTGATGTTTAGCAGTGACTTGACTTGTCTTGCTTGATGTTTAGCAGTGACTCGACTTGTCTTGCTTGATGTTTAGCGACTTGACTTGTCTTGCTTGATGTTTAACAGTGACTTGACTTGTCTTGCTTGATGTTTAGCGACTTGACTTGTCTTGCTTGATGTTTAGCAGTGACTTGACTTGTCTTGCTTGATGTTTAGCAGTGACTTGACTTGTCTTGCTTGATGTTTAGCAGTGACTTGACTTGCTTGATGTTTAGCGGCTTGACTTGTCTTGCTTGATGTTTAGCAGTGACTTGACTTGTCTTGCTTGATGTTTAGCAGTGACTTGACTTGTCTTGCTTGATGTTTAGCAATGACTTGACTTGACTTGCTTGATGTTTAGCAGTGACTTGACTTGTCTTGCTTGATGTTTAGCAGTGACTTGACTTGTCTTGCTTGATGTTTAGCAATGACTTGACTTGACTTGCTTGATGTTTAGCAGTGACTTGACTTGACTTGCTTGATGTTTAGCAGTGACTTGACTTGTCTTGCTTGATGTTTAGCGACTTGACTTGTCTTGCTTGATGTTTAGCAGTGACTTGACTTGTCTTGATGTTTAGCAGTGACTTGACTTGTCTTGATGTTTAGCAGTGACTCGACTTGTCTTGCTTGATGTTTAGCGACTTGACTTGACTTGCTTGATGTTTAGCAGTGACTTGACTTGTCTTGCTTGATGTTTAGCAATGACTTGACTTGACTTGCTTGATGTTTAGCAGTGACTTGACTTGTCTTGCTTGATGTTTAGCAGTGACTTGACTTGTCTTGCTTGATGTTTAGCAGTGACTTGTCTTGCTTGATGTTTAGCAGTGACTTGTCTTGCTTGATGTTTAGCAGTGACTTGACTTGCTTGATGTTTAGCAATGACTTGACTTGACTTGCTTGATGTTTAGCAGTGACTTGACTTGTCTTGCTTGATGTTTAGCAGTGACTCGACTTGTCTTGCTTGATGTTTAGCAGTGACTTGACTTGTCTTGATGTTTAGCAGTGACTTGACTTGTCTTGCTTGATGTTTAGCTACTTGACTTGTCTTGCTTGATGTTTAGCAGTGACTCGACTTGTCTTGCTTGATGTTTAGCGACTTGACTTGTCTTGCTTGATGTTTAGCAGTGACTTGACTTGCTTGATGTTTAGCAGTGACTTGACTTGCTTGATGTTTAGCAGTGACTTGACTTGTCTTGCTTGATGTTTAGCGACTTGACTTGACTTGCTTGATGTTTAGCAGTGACTTGACTTGCTTGATGTTTAGCAGTGACTTGACTTGACTTGCTTGATGTTTAGCAGTGACTTGACTTGTCTTGCTTGATGTTTAGCAGTGACTCGACTTGTCTTGCTTGATGTTTAGCAGTGACTTGACTTGTCTTGATGTTTAGCAGTGACTTGACTTGTCTTGCTTGATGTTTAGCGACTTGACTTGACTTGCTTGATGTTTAGCAGTGACTTGACTTGCTTGATGTTTAGCAGTGACTTGTCTTGCTTGATGTTTAGCAGTGACTTGACTTGTCTTGCTTGATGTTTAGCAGTGACTCGACTTGTCTTGCTTGATGTTTAGCGACTTGACTTGTCTTGCTGGATGTTTAGCAGTGACTTGACTTGTCTTGCTTGATGTTTAGCAGTGACTTGACTTGACTTGCTTGATGTTTAGCAGTGACTTGACTTGCTTGATGTTTAGCAGTGACTTGACTTGTCTTGCTTGATGTTTAGCGACTTGACTTGACTTGCTTGATGTTTAGCGACTTGACTTGTCTTGCTTGATGTTTAGCAGTGACTTGACTTGTCTTGCTTGATGTTTAGCAGTGACTTGTCTTGCTTGATGTTTAGCAGTGACTTGACTTGTCTTGCTTGATGTTTAGCAGTGACTTGACTTGTCTTGCTTGATGTTTAGCAGTGACTCGACTTGTCTTGCTTGATGTTTAGCAATGACTTGACATGTCTTGCTTGATGTTTAGCAGTGACTTGACTTGCTTGATGTTTAGCAGTGACTTGACTTGTCTTGCTTGATGTTTAGCGACTTGCCTTGACTTGCTTGATGTTTAGCGACTTGACTTGTCTTGCTTGATGTTTAGCAGTGACTTGACTTGTCTTGCTTGATGTTTAGCAGTGACTCGACTTGTCTTGCTTGATGTTTAGCAATGACTTGACTTGTCTTGCTTGATGTTTAGCAGTGACTTGACTTGTCTTGCTTGATGTTTAGCAGTGACTCGACTTGTCTTGCTTGATGTTTAGCAGTGACTTGACTTGTCTTGATGTTTAGCAGTGACTCGACTTGTCTTGCTTGATGTTTAGCGACTTGACTTGACTTGCTTGATGTTTAGCAGTGACTTGACTTGTCTTGCTTGATGTTTAGCAATGACTTGACTTGACTTGCTTGATGTTTAGCAGTGACTTGACTTGTCTTGCTTGATGTTTAGCAGTGACTTGACTTGTCTTGCTTGATGTTTAGCAGTGACTTGTCTTGCTTGATGTTTAGCAGTGACTTGTCTTGCTTGATGTTTAGCAGTGACTTGACTTGCTTGATGTTTAGCAATGACTTGACTTGACTTGCTTGATGTTTAGCAGTGACTTGACTTGTCTTGCTTGATGTTTAGCAGTGACTCGACTTGTCTTGCTTGATGTTTAGCAGTGACTTGACTTGTCTTGATGTTTAGCAGTGACTTGACTTGTCTTGCTTGATGTTTAGCTACTTGACTTGTCTTGCTTGATGTTTAGCAGTGACTCGACTTGTCTTGCTTGATGTTTAGCGACTTGACTTGTCTTGCTTGATGTTTAGCAGTGACTTGACTTGCTTGATGTTTAGCAGTGACTTGACTTGCTTGATGTTTAGCAGTGACTTGACTTGTCTTGCTTGATGTTTAGCGACTTGACTTGACTTGCTTGATGTTTAGCAGTGACTTGACTTGCTTGATGTTTAGCAGTGACTTGACTTGACTTGCTTGATGTTTAGCAGTGACTTGACTTGTCTTGCTTGATGTTTAGCAGTGACTCGACTTGTCTTGCTTGATGTTTAGCAGTGACTTGACTTGTCTTGATGTTTAGCAGTGACTTGACTTGTCTTGCTTGATGTTTAGCGACTTGACTTGACTTGCTTGATGTTTAGCAGTGACTTGACTTGCTTGATGTTTAGCAGTGACTTGTCTTGCTTGATGTTTAGCAGTGACTTGACTTGTCTTGCTTGATGTTTAGCAGTGACTCGACTTGTCTTGCTTGATGTTTAGCGACTTGACTTGTCTTGCTGGATGTTTAGCAGTGACTTGACTTGTCTTGCTTGATGTTTAGCAGTGACTTGACTTGACTTGCTTGATGTTTAGCAGTGACTTGACTTGCTTGATGTTTAGCAGTGACTTGACTTGTCTTGCTTGATGTTTAGCGACTTGACTTGACTTGCTTGATGTTTAGCGACTTGACTTGTCTTGCTTGATGTTTAGCAGTGACTTGACTTGTCTTGCTTGATGTTTAGCAGTGACTTGTCTTGCTTGATGTTTAGCAGTGACTTGACTTGTCTTGCTTGATGTTTAGCAGTGACTTGACTTGTCTTGCTTGATGTTTAGCAGTGACTCGACTTGTCTTGCTTGATGTTTAGCAATGACTTGACATGTCTTGCTTGATGTTTAGCAGTGACTTGACTTGCTTGATGTTTAGCAGTGACTTGACTTGTCTTGCTTGATGTTTAGCGACTTGCCTTGACTTGCTTGATGTTTAGCGACTTGACTTGTCTTGCTTGATGTTTAGCAGTGACTTGACTTGTCTTGCTTGATGTTTAGCAGTGACTCGACTTGTCTTGCTTGATGTTTAGCAATGACTTGACTTGTCTTGCTTGATGTTTAGCAGTGACTTGACTTGACTTGCTTGATGTTTAGCAGTGACTTGACTTGTCTTGCTTGATGTTTAGCAGTGACTTGACTTGCTTGATGTTTAGCAGTGACTTGACTTGTCTTGCTTGATGTTTAGCAGTGACTTGACTTGTCTTGCTTGATGTTTAGCAGTGACTTGACTTGCTTGATGTTTAGCAGTGACTTGACTTGTCTTGCTTGATGTTTAGCAGTGACTTGACTTGTCTTGCTTGATGTTTAGCAGTGACTTGACTTGCTTGATGTTTAGCAGTGACTTGACTTGTCTTGCTTGATGTTTAGCAGTGACTTGTCTTGCTTGATGTTTAGCAGTGACTCGACTTGTCTTGCTTGATGTTTAGCAGTGACTTGTCTTGCTTGATGTTTAGCAGTGACTCGACTTGTCTTGCTTGATGTTTAGCAGTGACTCGACTTGTCTTGATGTTTAGCAGTGACTTGACTTGTCTTGCTTGATGTTTAGCAGTGACTCGACTTGTCTTGCTTGATGTTTAGCAGTGACTCGACTTGTCTTGATGTTTAGCAGTGACTTGACTTGTCTTGCTTGATGTTTAGCAGTGACTTGACTTGTCTTGCTTGATGTTTAGCAGTGACTTGACTTGTCTTGCTTGATGTTTAGCAGTGACTTGACTTGACTTGCTTGATGTTTAGCAGTGACTTGACTTGTCTTGCTTGATGTTTAGCAATGACTTGACTTGTCTTGCTTGATGTTTAGCAGTGACTTGACTTGTCTTGCTTGATGTTTAGCAATGACTTGACTTGTCTTGCTGGATGTTTAGCAGTGACTTGACTTGCTTGATGTTTAGCAGTGACTTGACTTGTCTTGCTTGATGTTTAGCAGTGACTTGACTTGTCTTGCTTGATGTTTAGCAGTGACTTGACTTGTCTTGCTGGATGTTTAGCAGTGACTTGACTTGCTTGATGTTTAGCAGTGACTTGACTTGACTTGCTTGATGTTTAGCAATGACTTGACTTGTCTTGCTGGATGTTTAGCAGTGACTTGACTTGCTTGATGTTTAGCAGTGACTTGACTTGACTTGCTTGATGTTTAGCAGTGACTTGACTTGTCTTGCTTGATGTTTAGCAGTGACTTGTCTTGCTTGATGTTTAGCAGTGACTTGACTTGTCTTGCTTGATGTTTAGCAGTGACTTGACTTGTCTTGCTGGATGTTTAGCAGTGACTTGACTTGTCTTGCTTGATGTTTAGCAGTGACTTGACTTGTCTTGCTTGATGTTTAGCAGTGACTCGACTTGTCTTGCTTGATGTTTAGCAATGACTTGACTTGTCTTGCTTGATGTTTAGCAGTGACTTGACTTGTCTTGCTTGATGTTTAGCAGTGACTTGACTTGTCTTGCTTGATGTTTAGCAGTGACTTGACTTGTCTTGCTTGATGTTTAGCAGTGACTTGACTTGTCTTGCTTGATGTTTAGCAGTGACTCGACTTGTCTTGCTTGATGTTTAGCAGTGACTCGACTTGTCTTGCTTGATGTTTAGCAGTGACTTGACTTGCTTGATGTTTAGCAGTGACTTGACTTGTCTTGCTTGATGTTTAGCAGTGACTCGACTTGTCTTGCTTGATGTTTAGCGACTTGACTTGTCTTGCTGGATGTTTAGCAGTGACTTGACTTGTCTTGCTTGATGTTTAGCAGTGACTTGACTTGACTTGCTTGATGTTTAGCAGTGACTTGACTTGCTTGATGTTTAGCAGTGACTTGACTTGTCTTGCTTGATGTTTAGCGACTTGACTTGACTTGCTTGATGTTTAGCGACTTGACTTGTCTTGCTTGATGTTTAGCAGTGACTTGACTTGTCTTGCTTGATGTTTAGCAGTGACTTGTCTTGCTTGATGTTTAGCAGTGACTTGACTTGTCTTGCTTGATGTTTAGCAGTGACTTGACTTGTCTTGCTTGATGTTTAGCAGTGACTCGACTTGTCTTGCTTGATGTTTAGCAATGACTTGACATGTCTTGCTTGATGTTTAGCAGTGACTTGACTTGCTTGATGTTTAGCAGTGACTTGACTTGTCTTGCTTGATGTTTAGCGACTTGCCTTGACTTGCTTGATGTTTAGCGACTTGACTTGTCTTGCTTGATGTTTAGCAGTGACTTGACTTGTCTTGCTTGATGTTTAGCAGTGACTCGACTTGTCTTGCTTGATGTTTAGCAATGACTTGACTTGTCTTGCTTGATGTTTAGCAGTGACTTGACTTGACTTGCTTGATGTTTAGCAGTGACTTGACTTGTCTTGCTTGATGTTTAGCAGTGACTTGACTTGCTTGATGTTTAGCAGTGACTTGACTTGTCTTGCTTGATGTTTAGCAGTGACTTGACTTGTCTTGCTTGATGTTTAGCAGTGACTTGACTTGCTTGATGTTTAGCAGTGACTTGACTTGTCTTGCTTGATGTTTAGCAGTGACTTGACTTGTCTTGCTTGATGTTTAGAAGTGACTTGACTTGCTTGATGTTTAGCAGTGACTTGACTTGTCTTGCTTGATGTTTAGCAGTGACTTGTCTTGCTTGATGTTTAGCAGTGACTCGACTTGTCTTGCTTGATGTTTAGCAGTGACTTGTCTTGCTTGATGTTTAGCAGTGACTCGACTTGTCTTGCTTGATGTTTAGCAGTGACTCGACTTGTCTTGATGTTTAGCAGTGACTTGACTTGTCTTGCTTGATGTTTAGCAGTGACTCGACTTGTCTTGCTTGATGTTTAGCAGTGACTCGACTTGTCTTGATGTTTAGCAGTGACTTGACTTGTCTTGCTTGATGTTTAGCAGTGACTTGACTTGTCTTGCTTGATGTTTAGCAGTGACTTGACTTGTCTTGCTTGATGTTTAGCAGTGACTTGACTTGACTTGCTTGATGTTTAGCAGTGACTTGACTTGTCTTGCTTGATGTTTAGCAATGACTTGACTTGTCTTGCTTGATGTTTAGCAGTGACTTGACTTGTCTTGCTTGATGTTTAGCAATGACTTGACTTGTCTTGCTGGATGTTTAGCAGTGACTTGACTTGCTTGATGTTTAGCAGTGACTTGACTTGTCTTGCTTGATGTTTAGCAGTGACTTGACTTGTCTTGCTTGATGTTTAGCAGTGACTTGACTTGTCTTGCTGGATGTTTAGCAGTGACTTGACTTGCTTGATGTTTAGCAGTGACTTGACTTGACTTGCTTGATGTTTAGCAATGACTTGACTTGTCTTGCTGGATGTTTAGCAGTGACTTGACTTGCTTGATGTTTAGCAGTGACTTGACTTGACTTGCTTGATGTTTAGCAGTGACTTGACTTGTCTTGCTTGATGTTTAGCAGTGACTTGTCTTGCTTGATGTTTAGCAGTGACTTGACTTGTCTTGCTTGATGTTTAGCAGTGACTTGACTTGTCTTGCTGGATGTTTAGCAGTGACTTGACTTGTCTTGCTTGATGTTTAGCAGTGACTTGACTTGTCTTGCTTGATGTTTAGCAGTGACTCGACTTGTCTTGCTTGATGTTTAGCAATGACTTGACTTGTCTTGCTTGATGTTTAGCAGTGACTTGACTTGTCTTGCTTGATGTTTAGCAGTGACTTGACTTGTCTTGCTTGATGTTTAGCAGTGACTTGACTTGTCTTGCTTGATGTTTAGCAGTGACTTGACTTGTCTTGCTTGATGTTTAGCAGTGACTCGACTTGTCTTGCTTGATGTTTAGCAGTGACTCGACTTGTCTTGCTTGATGTTTAGCAGTGACTTGACTTGCTTGATGTTTAGCAGTGACTTGACTTGTCTTGCTTGATGTTTAGCAGTGACTTGACTTGTCTTGCTTGATGTTTAGCAGTGACTTGACTTGTCTTGCTTGATGTTTAGCAATGACTCGACTTGTCTTGCTTGATGTTTAGCAATGACTTGACTTGTCTTGCTTTATGTTTAGCAGTGACTTGACTTGTCTTGCTTGATGTTTAGCAGTGACTTGACTTGTCTTGCTGGATGTTTAGCAGTGACTCGACTTGTCTTGCTTGATGTTTAGCAGTGACTCGACTTGTCTTGCTTGATGTTTAGCAGTGACTTGACTTGTCTTGCTTGATGTTTAGCAGTGACTTGACTTGTCTTGCTTTATGTTTAGCAATGACTTGACTTGTCTTGCTGGATGTTTAGCAGTGACTTGACTTGTCTTGCTTGATGTTTAGCAGTGACTCGACTTGTCTTGCTTGATGTTTAGCAATGACGTGACTTGTCTTGCTTGATGTTTAGCAGTGACTTGACTTGTCTTGCTTGATGTTTAGCAGTGACTTGACTTGTCTTGCTTGATGTTTAGCAGTGACTCGACTTGTCTTGCTTGATGTTTAGCAGTGACTTGACTTGACTTGCTTGATGTTTAGCAGTGACTTGACTTGTCTTGCTTGATGTTTAGCAGTGACTCGACTTGTCTTGCTTGATGTTTAGCAGTGACTTGACTTGTCTTGCTTGATGTTTAGCAGTGACTTGACTTGTCTTGCTTGATGTTTAGCAGTGACTCGACTTGTCTTGCTTGATGTTTAGCGACTTGACTTGTCTTGCTTGATGTTTAGCAGTGACTTGACTTGCTTGATGTTTAGCAGTGACTTGACTTGCTTGATGTTTAGCAGTGACTTGACTTGACTTGCTTGATGTTTAGCAGTGACTTGACTTGACTTGCTTGATGTTTAGCAGTGACTTGACTTGCTTGATGTTTAGCAGTGACTTGACTTGTCTTGCTTGATGTTTAGCGACTTGACTTGACTTGCTTGATGTTTAGCAGTGACTTGACTTGTCTTGCTTGATGTTTAGCAGTGACTTGACTTGCTTGATGTTTAGCAGTGACTTGACTTGTCTTGCTTGATGTTTAGCAATGACTTGACTTGACTTGCTTGATGTTTAGCAGTGCCTTGACTTGTCTTGCTTGATGTTTAGCAGTGACTTGACTTGTCTTGCTTGATGTTTAGCAGTGACTTGTCTTGCTTGATGTTTAGCAGTGACTCGACTTGTCTTGCTTGATGTTTAGCAATGACTTGACTTGTCTTGCTTGATGTTTAGCAATGACTTGACTTGACTTGCTTGATGTTTAGCAGTGACTCGACTTGTCTTGCTGGATGTTTAGCAGTGACTTGACTTGTCTTGCTTGATGTTTAGCAGTGACTTGACTTGTCTTGCTTGATGTTTAGCAGTGACTTGACTTGTCTTGCTTGATGTTTAGCAATGACTTGACTTGTCTTGCTTGATGTTTAGCAGTGACTTGACTTGTCTTGCTTGATGTTTAGCAATGACTTGACTTGTCTTGCTTGATGTTTAGCAGTGACTCGACTTGTCTTGCTTGATGTTTAGCAGTGACTTGACTTGACTTGCTTGATGTTTAGCAATGACTTGACTTGACTTGCTTGATGTTTAGGAGTGACTTGACTTGTCTTGCTTGATGTTTAGCAGTGACTCGACTTGTCTTGCTTGATGTTTAGCAGTGACTTGACTTGCTTGATGTTTAGCAGTGACTTGACTTGTCTTGCTTGATGTTTAGCAGTGACTCAACTTGTCTTGCTTGATGTTTAGCAGTGACTTGTCTTGCTTGATGTTTAGCAGTGACTTGACTTGCTTGATGTTTAGCAGTGACTTGACTTGTCTTGCTTGATGTTTAGCAGTGACTTGACTTGACTTGATGTTTAGCAGTGACTTGACTTGTCTTGCTTGATGTTTAGCAGTGACTCGACTTGTCTTGCTTGATGTTTAGCAGTGACTTGTCTTGCTTGATGTTTAGCAGTGACTTGACTTGCTTGATGTTTAGCAGTGACTTGACTTGTCTTGCTTGATGTTTAGCAGTGACTTGACTTGACTTGCTTGATGTTTAGCAGTGACTTGACTTGTCTTGCTTGATGTTTAGCAGTGACTTGTCTTGCTTGATGTTTAGCAGTGACTTGACTTGTCTTGCTTGATGTTTAGCAGTGACTTGACTTGTCTTGCTTGATGTTTAGCAGTGACTCGACTTGTCTTGCTTGATGTTTAGCAATGACTTGACTTGTCTTGCTTGATGTTTAGCAGTGACTTGACTTGCTTGATGTTTAGCAGTGACTTGACTTGTCTTGCTTGATGTTTAGCGACTTGACTTGACTTGCTTGATGTTTAGCGACTTGACTTGTCTTGCTTGATGTTTAGCAGTGACTTGACTTGTCTTGCTTGATGTTTAGCAGTGACTCGACTTGTCTTGCTTGATGTTTAGCAATGACTTGACTTGTCTTGCTTGATGTTTAGCAGTGACTTGACTTGACTTGCTTGATGTTTAGCAGTGACTTGACTTGTCTTGCTTGATGTTTAGCAGTGACTTGACTTGCTTGATGTTTAGCAGTGACTTGACTTGTCTTGCTTGATGTTTAGCAGTGACTTGACTTGTCTTGCTTGATGTTTAGCAGTGACTTGACTTGCTTGATGTTTAGCAGTGACTTGACTTGTCTTGCTTGATGTTTAGCAGTGACTTGACTTGTCTTGCTTGATGTTTAGCAGTGACTTGACTTGCTTGATGTTTAGCAGTGACTTGACTTGTCTTGCTTGATGTTTAGCAGTGACTTGTCTTGCTTGATGTTTAGCAGTGACTCGACTTGTCTTGCTTGATGTTTAGCAGCGACTTGTCTTGCTTGATGTTTAGCAGTGACTTGACTTGTCTTGCTTGATGTTTAGCAGTGACTTGACTTGTCTTGCTTGATGTTTAGCAGTGACTCGACTTGTCTTGCTTGATGTTTAGCAGTGACTCGACTTGTCTTGATGTTTAGCAGTGACTTGACTTGTCTTGCTTGATGTTTAGCAGTGACTTGACTTGTCTTGCTTGATGTTTAGCAGTGACTTGACTTGTCTTGCTTGATGTTTAGCAGTGACTTGACTTGACTTGCTTGATGTTTAGCAGTGACTTGACTTGTCTTGATTGATGTTTAGCAATGACTTGACTTGTCTTGCTTGATGTTTAGCAGTGACTTGACTTGTCTTGCTTGATGTTTAGCAATGACTTGACTTGTCTTGCTGGATGTTTAGCAGTGACTTGACTTGCTTGATGTTTAGCAGTGACTTGACTTGTCTTGCTTGATGTTTAGCAGTGACTTGACTTGTCTTGCTTGATGTTTAGCAGTGACTTGACTTGTCTTGCTGGATGTTTAGCAGTGACTTGACTTGCTTGATGTTTAGCAGTGACTTGACTTGACTTGCTTGATGTTTAGCAATGACTTGACTTGTCTTGCTGGATGTTTAGCAGTGACTTGACTTGCTTGATGTTTAGCAGTGACTTGACTTGACTTGCTTGATGTTTAGCAGTGACTTGACTTGTCTTGCTTGATGTTTAGCAGTGACTTGTCTTGCTTGATGTTTAGCAGTGACTTGACTTGTCTTGCTTGATGTTTAGCAGTGACTTGACTTGTCTTGCTGGATGTTTAGCAGTGACTTGACTTGTCTTGCTTGATGTTTAGCAGTGACTTGACTTGTCTTGCTTGATGTTTAGCAGTGACTCGACTTGTCTTGCTGGATGTTTAGCGACTTGACTTGTCTTGCTTTATGTTTAGCAGTGACTTGTCTTGCTTGATGTTTAGCAGTGACTTGACTTGACTTGCTTGATGTTTAGCAGTGACTTGACTTGTCTTGCTTGATGTTTAGCAGTGACTTGACTTGTCTTGCTTGATGTTTAGCAGTGACTTGACTTGTCTTGCTTGATGTTTAGCAGTGACTTGACTTGTCATGCTTGATTTTTAGCAATGACTTGACTCGTCTTGCTTTATGTTTAGCAATGACTTGACTTGTCTTGCTTGATGTTTAGCAATGACTCGACTTGTCTTGCTTGATGTTTAGCAATGACTTGACTTGTCTTGCTTTATGTTTAGCAATGACTTGACTTGTCTTGCTTTATGTTTAGCAGTGACTTGACTTGTCTTGCTTGATGTTTAGCAGTGACTTCACTTGTCTTGCTGGATGTTTAGCAGTGACTCGACTTGTCTTGCTTGATGTTTAGCAGTGACTCGACTTGTCTTGCTTGATGTTTAGCAGTGACTTGACTTGTCTTGCTTGATGTTTAGCAGTGACTTGACTTGTCTTGCTTTATGTTTAGCAATGACTTGACTTGTCTTGCTGGATGTTTAGCAGTGACTCGACTTGTCTTGCTTGATGTTTAGCAATGACTTGACTTGTCTTGCTTTATGTTTAGCAATGACTTGACTTGTCTTGCTTTATGTTTAGCAATGACTTGACTTGTCTTGCTGGATGTTTAGCAGTGACTTGACTTGTCTTGCTTGATGTTTAGCAGTGACTCGACTTGTCTTGCTTGATGTTTAGCAATGACGTGACTTGTCTTGCTTGATGTTTAGCAGTGGCTTGACTTGTCTTGCTTGATGTTTAGCAGTGACTTGACTTGTCTTGCTTGATGTTTAGCAGTGACTCGACTTGTCTTGCTTGATGTTTAGCAGTGACTTGACTTGACTTGCTTCATGTTTAGCAGTGACTTGACTTGTCTTGCTTGATGTTTAGCAGTGACTCGACTTGTCTTGCTTGATGTTTAGCAGTGACTTGACTTGTCTTGCTTGATGTTTAGCAGTGACTTGACTTGTCTTGCTTGATGTTTAGCAGTGACTCGACTTGTCTTGCTTGATGTTTAGCGACTTGACTTGTCTTGCTTGATGTTTAGCAGTGACTTGACTTGCTTGATGTTTAGCAGTGACTTGACTTGCTTGATGTTTAGCAGTGACTTGACTTGACTTGCTTGATGTTTAGCAGTGACTTGACTTGACTTGCTTGATGTTTAGCAGTGACTTGACTTGCTTGATGTTTAGCAGTGACTTGACTTGTCTTGCTTGATGTTTAGCGACTTGACTTGACTTGCTTGATGTTTAGCAGTGACTTGACTTGTCTTGCTTGATGTTTAGCAGTGACTTGACTTGCTTGATGTTTAGCAGTGACTTGACTTGTCTTGCTTGATGTTTAGCAATGACTTGACTTGACTTGCTTGATGTTTAGCAGTGACTTGACTTGTCTTGCTTGATGTTTAGCAGTGACTTGACTTGTCTCGCTTGATGTTTAGCAGTGACTTGTCTTGCTTGATGTTTAGCAGTGACTCGACTTGTCTTGCTTGATGTTTAGCAATGACTTGACTTGTCTTGCTTGATGTTTAGCAATGACTTGACTTGACTTGCTTGATGTTTAGCAGTGACTCGACTTGTCTTGCTGGATGTTTAGCAGTGACTTGACTTGTCTTGCTTGATGTTTAGCAGTGACTTGACTTGTCTTGCTTGATGTTTAGCAGTGACTTGACTTGTCTTGCTTGATGTTTAGCAATGACTTGACTTGTCTTGCTTGATGTTTAGCAGTGACTTGACTTGTCTTGCTTGATGTTTAGCAATGACTTGACTTGTCTTGCTTGATGTTTAGCAGTGACTCGACTTGTCTTGCTTGATGTTTAGCAGTGACTTGACTTGACTTGCTTGATGTTTAGCAATGACTTGACTTGACTTGCTTGATGTTTAGGAGTGACTTGACTTGTCTTGCTTGATGTTTAGCAGTGACTCGACTTGTCTTGCTTGATGTTTAGCAGTGACTTTTTTTTTTTTTCACTTTTTTGTTTATTATACTTTTTTGAGGACATAGACATTATAAGTATATGTCTGTATATATACATTGTTGTATTGTCATTGTCCACATAGAACAGATAACAACATTAAACAGAAGAAAATAAAATAAAAAAATAAAAAACAAGAAAAAATAAAACAGTTCAAAAGTAAATAATAATACAAACAAACACTGACTTGGTCGCTCGACAGTCGTCTCAAACGTATATACATAGTATATCAAATATATAGCACATGTTTAGGTACCCAAATATGCTTCTCCAATGTATATCCGGTATATCAAATAACTCACGTTGAATTAACGTTCACACAGATGAATACCAACAAGCAGCATACAAATTGTTATTCTGGAATAGTATGGAACTGTACATCATCCACAAGTACAAGGAATGAACCCCACGTTTTCTTGAACATAGATGAAGAACCTCTCAGAGTGCATCTTATCTTTTCAAGTTTGATAAAGTATAGTATGTCTCTAATCCAGTGAAGGTGAGTGGGGGGAGCAGCGGACTTCCATTTAAACAGAATCAGCCGCCTGGCCAGTAGAGTGGTAAATGCCACAATGTGTGCTTTGTGCTTTGAAAGTGATAACATAGGTGGGGAGTATCCAAAAAGCGCTGTCAATACATTTGGTTCAAGATTTGTCTCAATACTTCCCGAGATGGTTTCAAAAATATTTGTCCAATACCTGTGCAAGGAGGGGCATGTCCAAAACATGTGAGTATATGTGGCTGGGGCCGAATGACATCTATCACATATAGGATCGATATCTTCATACATTTTGGCTAATCTGACTTTCGTCAGGTGTACTCGATGAACAATTTTGCATTGTATCAGCCCGTGTCTTGCACAAATAGAAGAAGAATGAACAAGACGTAGAATGTCAACCCAAATGTCATCCGAGATCTCCTCCACTAAATCCTCCTCCCATTTACTTTTAATATTGTGTATTGTGGTTGGACATAAGGAGAGAATGAGATTGTACATAGTCGATATCATGCCCTTGATGGAAGACATCGGGGTTAAAAAGGAGTCGATGGGTGTTACCTCTGGAAGGTTGGGAAATATAGGGTTAATGCTACAGACATAGCTACGAATCTGTAGATACCGAAAGAAATGTCGGCTATGGATTGAATATTTCTCTGATAATTGCTGAAAGGAGGCAAAAACATTATCTATATATAGGTCACCTAGTGTTTTAATACCGAGTGAGGCCCATAAGGAGAATGCTCCATCCATCAATGAGGGGTGAAATAAAGGGTTAGCTGCTATCGGGGCCAAGTGGGATAGAGTTTTAAACCCAAAGTGGCGTCTGAATTGATTCCAAATTCTGAATGTAGTTTTAACGATTATATTTTTGAAGTAGGGGGCCAATGGAGAACTAATGGGGGCATGTATAAGACCGGTTAGTGAAGCAGGTTTGACAGATGAGGCTTCGATGTCAACCCACATAGGGCACACCAGAGGTTTGTCTGACTGTAGCCATTGCTGTATGATTCTGAGATTGGCTGCCCAATAGTAGGCTCTGAAGTTAGGTAGAGCCATGCCACCCAGAGATCTACTCCTTTGTAATAGAGCTTTACTAATTCTGGGAACTTTGTTATTCCAAATAAATTTGGACACTAGGCTGTCAATTTTTTGAAAGAATGAGTGGGGAAGAAAGATAGGCAGGCACTGGACAAGATAAGAAAACCTTGGGAGAGAGTTCATCTTAACGCAATTGATACGTGCAGCAAGAGAGAGAGGTAATAATGACCAACGTTCAAAATCTTCCTGAAATCGAGTCAGTAGAGAGCCAAAATTAAATTTGAATAGGTCCCCAAATGTATCCCTAATTTGGATACCGAGATATTTGAAGCCATGGGGGGACATTTTCAATGGGAAGTTATGCAGTGGATAACTTCGAGCTTCTGCATTCAATGGAAGAAGTTCACTTTTGTCTAAATTTAGTTTATACCCTGAAATACGGCCAAATCGGGTGAATATGTCAAGTGCAGCTGGAATAGATGTGGAGATGTCAGATACGTATAGAAGCAGGTCATCTGCATATAGGGAGGTCCTCTGTTCAACACCCCCTCTGATTATACCTTTTATACGAAGGTCTGATCGAAGTGCGATGGCCAACGGTTCAATGGCAACATCGAACAGGAGTGGGCTCAAATTGCAACCCTGTCTCGTGGAGCGGTGTAGATGGAACTGTGCTGAACGTGTGTTGTTAGTCCTTACTGAGGCAGTGGGAGAGGTGTAAAGTAATTTCACCCAAGCTACAAAGTTATCCCCCAGTCCAAACTTTTTCAATGTGTCGAAAAGATATCCCCACTCCACACGGTCAAAAGCTTTGGCCGCATCTAGTGAGATGACAGCCTCCGGGCTAGTTGTGGAGGAAGGGCTATATATGACATTAAAGAGACGTCTAATGTTGGAAAATGAATATCTATTCTGGATAAAACCTGTTTGGTCTGGAGATATGATAGTGGGAAGGACAGGTTCTAAGCGCATAGCTAAGAGCTTTGATAGAAGCTTTAAATCTACCGTCAACTGACTGACAGGACGATAACTTCTACAGGATAGGGGGTCTTTATCTTTTTTTAGCAACAGAGAAATCGAGGCTTGAGTAAGGGATGGGGGTAACTTAAGTGACCTAAATGAATCTGCATACATGTCAATTAAAATGGGTGCCAGTTTATCAAAGAATTTCCTGTAGAACTCTATAGGGTAACCATCTAGCCCCGGACACTTCCCTGTTTGCATAGAGTAGGCGGCCTCTCTGAGCTCATCTATCGTGACTGGTCCCTCCAGCCCTGTGGCAGCCTCCGGGTTTATCTGTGGTATATCCAATGAATTAAAAAAATTATCATAGGCAGAAGGGTCAGAGGTTTGTTCAGATGTATATAAGGAGGAATAAAAGTTTTTAAATTCTTCATTAATTAGCTTGGGATCCGTAGTTAAACCATTGGTTGTCTGGATTTGAGGGATCTGATGTGAGGCAGAGGCCTGTCGTAACTTATGGGCCAATAATTTATTAGACTTGTCTCCATGCTCATAGTACGTCTGTCTGGATTTAATCATTAGATCCTCCACGTAAGCAGAGGAGAGGACATCAAATTTAGCTTGGAGGGAGAGACGTTCTTTATAGACATCCGGGGATGGTTGAGTAGCATGTATGTTATCTAATTGACTAATCTGCTTAGTCAAGTCACTCATCTGTCTTTTTCTATCCTTCCTTTCATAGGCGCTATATGAGATTATCTCACCCCTCAGATATGCCTTCAATGTCTCCCATAGTAAAGATGCTGAAATCTCAGGGGTCTTATTGGTCGATATAAAAAAATCGATTTGGTTGTGTATGAAATTAACGAAATTCTCATTTGACAATAAACGGCAATTTAGGCGCCAGGGAGGTGGCGAGTTGTTATATTCCTGGAAGCACAACTCCAGAAGCACTGGAGCATGATCCGACAATACGATCGCTTCATAAGAGCAGGAGTGTAGTGATGGGATGAGTCGATTATCAATCAGAAAAAAGTCAATACGAGAATAAGTTTGATGAACATGTGAAAAGAAAGAATATTGTCTTCCTTGTGGGTTTAAAAATCGCCAGGGGTCAGAGACCTTGAATTCATTCATAAAGGCATGAATGATTTTGGCAGATCTTGAAGGTACACTATTCCTGGGTGATGAGCGATCTAATCTAGGATTAATCCAGACATTGTGGTCTCCACCCTGAATCAGATAATGTGTTGACATATCAGGTATCCTGGCAAACAGTGTTTGAAAAAAGTTCTCATTGTCCCAATTGGGGCCGTATACATTAGCCAGAATTACTGGTACATCATACAGCCGTCCTATAACTATCACAAATCTCCCGCCAGGATCCGAGATAATATCGGAGTAAACAAAGTTGACAGATTTATGGATTAGAATGGCTACCCCTCTGGATTTCCCTTGAAATGACGAATGATAAACCTGACCCACCCATCTCCTCTTTAATTTGATATGATCCGTTCCCTTTAAGTGGGTCTCTTGAAGGAAAGCAATGTTAGCGCCAAGATGTTGAAGATGATGTATCACCTTACTACATTTGATCGGTTGATTTAGGCCTCTGCAATTCCAGCTGCAAAACCTAAGTACACCTCCCGACCGCTGTGCTGATCTAGGTTGGGTCATAATACCGGCAAGATAATGAATAGATGTGCTGGGTACACCGCAAATGAGAAACACTGAAAACAATAAAATAAAACTGCAATAGGGCGACCAAGCCAAGTACACAAAAATAAAAAAGAACTGATACAGACAACATTACTCCCCCTTCCCTCCTCCCCCCTCCCTCCTCCCCCCTCTCCCCTCCCTCCTCCCCCCTCCCCCCTCCCCCCTCACGCCGAAGCATCTCCCGCTGAGATACGCGTGTGGTGTGGTGCCCGGAGCTCCTGCCCTCTCCCGAGTTTCGTGGTCTCTGTCCAGCAGAGAGATTTTTACAACTTTTTGAACTAAACCTATAAACTGAAGCTATGGCATCAGATATGGCCACAAGTAAATGTCTCACATTTAGCAGATGGACTTTATATGAACTAATAACTGCAATAAAGTGCATATACGTATTGCACGTGTGCCTGCGTTAATGCTGCACTTACACACCTGAAATGGGCTTTGAGTGAAAATAATAAGTGTGTGCGTGCACCTGCTGCCCATGCATAATGAAAAAAAAAAAAAAGCTTTAGATGAAATAGTAAATGTAGTATTCATACCAACGCAGTGAATGGGCTTTAAGCGAGATCATATTAAATGCATGCGTATATGTGCTGCACCTATCTGTGCAGTAAGTAGGCTTTTTAGGAGAAATAATAATAAATGCATACGTACTGTGTGTTTGCACATACACACACACACATGCCTGTCCAGGAATGTATGTGTACTCACACACATTCATATAGCCATGTGCATGCAAACAAGCCTATAGTACCACACTAATTGTCAAAAATTCATGTTCTTGGAGAGCTAACGAAAAAAAAAAAAAAAAAGCGAAAAAAAAAAAAAAAAAAGCGGTCCCTCACATTTGAAGGTGCCAAAATCCAAATCTTTCAGGACATCCCACCGGCCATTCAAAAGATGAGAAAGGAGATGTTTCTCGAGGCCAAAATAGCCCTACAAGACAATGGCATTGTCTATAGAATGCGTTGGCCCACATCATTACAGATCGACTTCAAAGGGAAGCAGGTGATGTGTCATTCAAAAGAGGACGCTGATGTGTTTCTCAAGCAGAACAATCTTCATCAGAAAACTAATAAAAGCGGCCCAGCAACTGTTGAACACTAAGATGACAACCAACGGATCAAGATAAGTGACTGTTCTATGAACATTTGAACTTCTATCTCTTTACTTAATTTTTTTTTCCACCCATAGACATTTGCCCATAGCCATATTTATATCTAATTAATGATCTACGGTGTTGAATTAGAGCAGTCAATTGGTTATGTATCTCTGAACATTTGAACTGTCTTTTCTATTTACTTCATTATTATTTCACCAATGCTATGCCTACTATTATTGGAGGATAATCGATCACTAAAGAACTGCATAGGAGCCTACTGAATATTTATATTAATATATTTAATTAATGATCTACTGTGTTGAATTAGTGCAGTCAATTTGGTTATGCTGTACAGTAGCTTGTTGATTAACACAGTGCAGCTGTATTGGTTTAGTTTCGCTCGTCAAGCCTCTTGCCATACTTTAATATAGCAGGTTTTGTTTAGTGTTATTATTGTCATTATTATTATTTCCATTATCATGATCATCTTCACTACTGTCTTTTTTTTTTCTTCTTTTATTATTATTATTGCAGCTTGTTATTCGCTTTTTTTCGAGACACTTAATCAAAGTATGCAAACTCTTTCAAGTGAGTCACGCAACATACTTTAATGTAACGTGTTTTGCTTAGTGTTATTATTATTGTCATTATTATTATCACGACCATCTTCACTACTGTATATTATGTTTAGCAGTGACTTGACTTGCTTGATGTTTAGCAGTGACTTGACTTGTCTTGCTTGATGTTTAGCAGTGACTCGACTTGTCTTGCTTGATGTTTAGCAGTGACTTGTCTTGCTTGATGTTTAGCAGTGACTTGACTTGCTTGATGTTTAGCAGTGACTTGACTTGTCTTGCTTGATGTTTAGCAGTGACTTGACTTGACTTGATGTTTAGCAGTGACTTGACTTGTCTTGCTTGATGTTTAGCAGTGACTCGACTTGTCTTGCTTGATGTTTAGCAGTGACTTGTCTTGCTTGATGTTTAGCAGTGACTTGACTTGCTTGATGTTTAGCAGTGACTTGACTTGTCTTGCTTGATGTTTAGCAGTGACTTGACTTGACTTGATGTTTACCAGTGACTTGACTTGCTTGATGTTTAGCAGTGACTCGACTTGTCTTGCTTGATGTTTAGCAGTGACTTGTCTTGCTTGATGTTTAGCAGTGACTTGACTTGTCTTGCTTGATGTTTAGCAGTGACTCGACTTGTCTTGCTTGATGTTTAGCAGTGACTTGTCTTGCTTGATGTTTAGCAGTGACTTGACTTGTCTTGCTTGATGTTTAGCAGTGACTCGACTTGTCTTGCTTGATGTTTAGCAGTGACTCGACTTGTCTTGCTGGATGTTTAGCGACTTGACTTGTCTTGCTTTATGTTTAGCAGTGACTTGTCTTGCTTGATGTTTAGCAGTGACTCGACTTGTCTTGCTGGATGTTTAGTGACTCGACTTGTCTTGCTTGATGTTTAGCAGTGACTTGTCTTGCTTGATGTTTAGCAGTGACTCGACTTGTCTTGCTTGATGTTTAGCAGTGACTTGACTTGTCTTGCTTGATGTTTAGCAGTGACTCGACTTGTCTTGCTTGATGTTTAGCAGTGACTTGACTTGTCTTGCTTGATGTTTAGCAATGACTTGACTTGACTTGCTTGATGTTTAGCAGTGACTCGACTTGTCTTGCTGGATGTTTAGCAGTGACTCGACTTGTCTTGCTTGATGTTTAGCAGTGACTTGACTTGTCTTGCTTGATGTTTAGCAGTGACTTGTCTTGTCTTGCTTGATGTTTAGCAGTGACTTGTCTTGCTTGATGTTTAGCAATGACTTGACTTGTCTTGCTTGATGTTTAGCAGTGACTCGACTTGTCTTGCTTGATGTTTAGCAGTGACTTGACTTGACTTGCTTGATGTTTAGCAATGACTTGACTTGACTTGCTTGATGTTTAGCAGTGACTTGACTTGTCTTGCTTGATGTTTAGCAGTGACTCGACTTGTCTTGCTTGATGTTTAGCAGTGACTTGACTTGACTTGCTTGATGTTTAGCAGTGACTTGTCTTGCTTGATGTTTAGCAATGACTTGACTTGTCTTGCTTGATGTTTAGCAGTGACTTGACTTGTCTTGCTTGATGTTTAGCAGTGACTTGACTTGTCTTGCTTGATGTTTAGCAATGACTTGACTTGTCTTGCTTGATGTTTAGCAGTGACTCGACTTGTCTTGCTTGATGTTTAGCAGTGACTTGACTTGACTTGCTTGATGTTTAGCAATGACTTGACTTGACTTGCTTGATGTTTAGCAGTGACTTGACTTGTCTTGCTTGATGTTTAGCAGTGACTCGACTTGTCTTGCTTGATGTTTAGCAGTGACTTGACTTGTCTTGCTTGATGTTTAGCAGTGACTCGACTTGTCTTGCTTGATGTTTAGCAGTGACTTGACTTGTCTTGCTTGATGTTTAGCAGTGACTCGACTTGTCTTGCTTGATGTTTAGCGACTTGACTTGTCTTGCTTGATGTTTAGCAGTGACTTGACTTGTCTTGCTTGATGTTTAGCAGTGACTCGACTTGTCTTGCTTGATGTTTAGCAGTGACTTGTCTTGCTTGATGTTTAGCAATGACTTGACTTGTCTTGCTTGATGTTTAGCAGTGACTTGACTTGTCTTGCTTGATGTTTAGCAGTGACTCGACTTGTCTTGCTTGATGTTTAGTAGAGCCATGTTTAGTAGAGCCACTACTGCAGTGCCCTGCTCTGCAACACAACAAGAGTGAACAAAAAACGCTCATGGACCCGCGGTCTCACGCTGACTGCTCGCTTGTGTTGTTCGTTGGATGTCGTGCCACCCCTGTACTTCACCACCTGTCACCGTTTGCCTGGAGTGGGACGCCGTCTACGCTCTCTAATTCTCTACGGGAGGTTTTCCAGTGTTCCCACTCCAGACGTCAAGCCGGCGCGCATCGCTTCCTAGTTCCACGGGAGGATGCGTCTCTTCGCCCCGGTCCCCTGGGACCCCTGTGTTCTGCGCTGCCCGTCTGCAGCATCCGAGGAGGATCTCCGTGCCAGGCCTCCGCCGTCGGGCCCCTGGTCCCCGTGCCAGGCCTCCGCCGTCGGGCCCCTGTTCCCGTCTCTGTAAGCAGCTCTGGCCCTCGCCCTGTCCAAGGCCTTAACCCTGTTCTCTGTCCCTGTCTCCAGCCCGCCTCTCCGGGCCTCTGTCCCTGTACCCCTCTCCAGTGCCCCTGGTCCTGGTCCTTGACATTTCGCCCTGGCCCTGTCCCTTAGCCTTAGTCCCTTAGCCTGTTCGCCTCTTAAAGGCACAGTGCCGCATTTTCCCTATTTTTCTTTGACTCTTGTGTTTTTGTGTTCTCCCTTAAAGGGACAGTGCCGCTTTTTGTTATGTAATGAATAAATGCCCTGTTTTGGCTTACTCTCATACCTGTCTTGTGTTGTGCGATTGGGGTCGGTTACAAACCATAACACTGTGTCTTACAATTATGCCACATCAATGTGGAACGCCCTACCCAAAGCTGTAAAGAAATGTGAATCACTACCCACTTTCAAAAACACTCTCAAAGAACACCTACGGGAGACTACAATTAGAAACTGGCCCCTGTAAATGTCCTAACACAACCCCCTCCAATGTACAGTAAATTACCAAGTATGGTCTTGTCAATATTCCAATGTACAGTTTTGCTTGTACAGTTGTACAGTGTCCCTCACCCACCCATCCTACCCAACCTCCCCCCCCCCCCCCCCCCAACCACCTCCAATGTACAGTCCCCCCCACCTACCCAACCTCCTCCAATGTACAGTTTCTACGTCAAATGTATATACTCTTTTTTCTGGACTCTTTTTGTATCACAAACAGTACTGTATTTGCAAATCTGGTATGTCATAAATGTATAGATGTAGCAGTACTGTCTATCTGTATGTCATGTATGTCATATATGTTACGATGAATTGAAAATGGGGGACCCTGGTGGAAACAAGACGAAAGTCTTTCTCAGGTCTGCATCCCCTTAACAATTGTGTGTATTGAGCCGTACGTTACTGTACCCATTCTGCAATCTGTTAATAAAGTTTTCAATCAATCAATCAATCCCAGGTGACTGTATCTGCTTCATGCTCACTGTGTTCATTCATGTCACATTGTGACGGGGTGACGGGGTGACGGGGTGACGGGGTGACGGGGTGACAGGGTGACGGGGTGACAGGGTGACGGGGTGACGGGGTGACAAGGTGACGGGGTGACGGGGTGACGGGGTGACAGGGTGACAGGGTGGCGGGGTGACGGGGTGGCGGCTCGTAACGTAGACCCACTGTGTTCCGTACACAACAAGGTTCCCTACAGTTGGCCTTTTCCCGCTGATAGTTAAATGAAACCACATGGGTTGTGGACAGATTTATATCTGTGTTGATCCTCTTCCCTCCTCTTTCTTTCCCGACCAGAGGCAAGACACGCTGTCTCGTCGAGATCTGAGCGCGTTTGCGAGACGCCCCCCCCCCCACCCCCCCCCCCCCCCCCCTCCTTCAAAAGGGACACGTGGTCGTTAATTATAACACTAACAGACAGTGTTGCAGCGCTCAAGTGATTTTCAGGACTCGTGACTTGACTTGGACTTGAACACCGATGACTCGGACTTGGACTCGGACTCGGAAGGTGCAGACTTGGACTCGGACTTGTTAATTGATAAATACAATGATTTATTTGGCATCATTATGGACGGCTCACAGACGGGGTCAGGGTCTGTGTGCAGCAGGGTGTGTGACGTTGAGACGCCCTCAGGCTGGGAGCGGCTTCTCTACGTCCGTTACTGTTAAAACCACGACGTAAAAAAAAATACATCCATTAAAAAAATGCATTTCGGGCCTAATCCCCCAGTGTGAACAGGACTTCTGTCACGGGGGAAGAATGCAACCGATTTTCAAAGGTAGAAAGAAAATAATTTCACCCCCCCCCCCCCCACCATCCACCCCAGATGTTGGTCTTGTCGTGTGCATGTGCCTGCAGAGAGGGCTCCTCTATACCAGACATGTGCCTGCAGAGAGGGCTCCTCTATACCAGACATGTGCCTGCAGAGAGGGCTCCTCTATACCAGACATGTGCCTGCAGAGAGGGCTCCTCTATACCAGACATGTGCCTGCAGAGAGGGCTCCTCTATACCAGACATGTGCCTGCAGAGAGGGCTCCTCTATACCAGACATGTGCCTGCAGAGAGGGCTCCTCTATACCAGACATGTGCCTGCAGAGAGGGCTCCTCTATACCAGACATGTGCCTGCAGAGAGGGCTCCTCTATACCAGACATGTGCCTGCAGAGAGGGCTCCTCTATACCAGACATGTGCCTGCAGAGAGGGCTCCTCTATACCAGACATGTGCCTGCAGAGAGGGCTCCTCTATACCAGACATGTGCCTGCAGAGAGGGCTCCTCTATACCAGACGACCCACAGAGAGATTCATATTTGTGGGAGTGACGCTGCATCAATTCAACAAGCATCAAGGAGCTTTTTTTTTAATAATTTTTTTTTACAGTGCTTTAATTGTTATCTCTCTGCTGGTTAAGCCGTCTTTCTTGTCAAAAGTATTTTCCTGCGTACAAATCACAAGGGAGCAGTCCATTCTGGGGCCACGGCCCTGCACCCTAAGTCCTTCTCTGCACCCTAAGTCCTTCTCTGCACCCTAAGTCCTTCTCTGCACCCTAAGTCCTTCTCTGCACCCTAAGTCCTTCTCTGCACCCTAAGTCCTTCTCTGCACCCTAAGTCCTTCTCTGCACCCTAAGTCCTTCTCTGCACCCTAAGTCCTTCTCTGCACCCTAAGTCCTTCTCTGTGCCCTAAGTCCTTCTCTGCACCCTAAGTCCTTCTCTGTGCCCTAAGTCCTTCTCTGCACCCTAAGTCCTTCTCTGCACCCTAAGTCCTTCTCTTTATGTAAGATACGTGTGTTCTCACAGCTCTGTATGTAAGATATGTGTGTTCTCACAGCTCTGTATGTAAGATACGTGTGTTCTCACAGCTCTGTATGTAAGATACGTGTGTTCTCACAGCTCTGTATGTAAGATATGTGTGTTCTCACAGCTCTGTATGTAAGATACGTGTGTTCTCACAGCTCTTTATGTAAGATACGTGTGTTCTCACAGCTCTGTATGTAAGATACGTGTGTTCTCACAGCTCTTTATGTAAGATACGTGTGTTCTCACAGCTCTTTATGTAAGATATGTGTGTTCTCACAGCTCTGTATGTAAGATACGTGTGTTCTCACGGCTCTGTATGTAAGATATGTGTGTTCTCACGGCTCTGTATGTAAGATATGTGTGTTCTCACAGCTCTGTATGTAAGATATGTGTGTTCTCACAGCTCTGTATGTAAGATACGTGTGTTCTCACGGCTCTGTATGTAAGATATGTGTGTTCTCACGGCTCTGTATGTAAGATACGTGTGTTCTCACAGCTCTTTATGTAAGATATGTGTGTTCTCACAGCTCTGTATGTAAGATACGTGTGTTCTCACAGCTCTTTATGTAAGATACGTGTGTTCTCACAGCTCTTTATGTAAGATATGTGTGTTCTCACAGCTCTGTATGTAAGATATGTGTGTTCTCACAGCTCTTTATGTAAGATACGTGTGTTCTCACAGCTCTTTATGTAAGATATGTGTGTTCTCACAGCTCTGTATGTAAGATACGTGTGTTCTCACAGCTCTGTATGTAAGATACGTGTGTTCTCACAGCTCTTTATGTAAGATACGTGTGTTCTCACAGCTCTGTATGTAAGATACGTGTGTTCTCACAGCTCTGTATGTAAGATATGTGTGTTCTCACGGCTCTGTATGTAAGATACGTGTGTTCTCACAGCTCTGTATGTAAGATACGTGTGTTCTCACAGCTCTGTATGTAAGATACGTGTGTTCTCACAGCTCTGTATGTAAGATACGTGTGTTCTCACAGCTCTTTATGTAAGATACGTGTGTTCTCACGGCTCTGTATGTAAGATATGTGTGTTCTCACAGCTCTGTATGTAAGATACGTGTGTTCTCACAGCTCTTTATGTAAGATATGTGTGTTCTCACGGCTCTGTATGTAAGATACGTGTGTTCTCACAGCTCTTTATGTAAGATATGTGTGTTCTCACAGCTCTTTATGTAAGATACGTGTGTTCTCACGGCTCTGTATGTAAGATACGTGTGTTCTCACAGCTCTTTATGTAAGATACGTGTGTTCTCACAGCTCTGTATGTAAGATACGTGTGTTCTCACGGCTCTGTATGTAAGATACGTGTGTTCTCACAGCTCTGTATGTAAGATACGTGTGTTCTCACGGCTCTGTATGTAAGATACGTGTGTTCTCACAGCTCTGTATGTAAGATACATGTGTTCTCACGGCTCTGTATGTAAGATATGTGTGTTCTCACAGCTCTTTATGTAAGATATGTGTGTTCTCACAGCTCTTTATGTAAGATATGTGTGTTCTCACAGCTCTTTATGTAAGATACGTGTGTTCGCACGGCTCTGTATGTAAGATAAGTGTGTTCTCACTGCTCTTTATGTAAGATATGTGTGTTCTCACGGCTCTTTATGTAAGATACGTGTGTTCGCACGGCTCTGTATGTAAGATACGTGTGTTCTCACAGCTCTTTATGTAAGATACGTGTGTTCTCACAGCTCTTTATGTAAGATATGTGTGTTCTCACAGCTCTGTATGTAAGATATGTGTGTTCTCACAGCTCTTTATGTAAGATATCTGTGTTCTCACAGCTCTGTATGTAAGATACGTGTGTTCTCACAGCTCTTTATGTAAGATATGTGTGTTCTCACAGCTCTTTATGTAAGATACGTGTGTTCTCACAGCTCTTTATGTAAGATACGTGTGTTCGCACGGCTCTGTATGTAAGATACGTGTGTTCTCACGGCTCTGTATGTAAGATACGTGTGTTCTCACAGCTCTTTATGTAAGATATGTGTGTTCTCACGGCTCTGTATGTAAGATACGTGTGTTCTCACAGCTCTTTATGTAAGATACGTGTGTTCTCACAGCTCTTTATGTAAGATATGTGTGTTCTCACAGCTCTTTATGTAAGATATGTGTGTTCTCACAGCTCTTTATGTAAGATATGTGTGTTCTCACAGCTCTGTATGTAAGATACGTGTGTTCTCACGGCTCTTTATGTAAGATATGTGTGTTCTCACGGCTCTTTATGTAAGATATGTGTGTTCTCACGGCTCTTTATGTAAGATATGTGTGTTCTCACAGCTCTTTATGTAAGATACGTGTGTTCTCACAGCTCTTTATGTAAGATACGTGTGTTCTCACGGCTCTGTATGTAAGATATGTGTGTTCTCACAGCTCTTTATGTAAGATATGTGTGTTCTCACAGCTCTTTATGTAAGATACGTGTGTTCTCACAGCTCTTTATGTAAGATACGTGTGTTCTCACAGCTCTGTATGTAAGATACGTGTGTTCTCACGGCTCTTTATGTAAGATATGTGTGTTCTCACAGCTCTTTATGTAAGATATGTGTGTTCTCACAGCTCTTTATGTAAGATATGTGTGTTCTCACAGCTCTTTATGTAAGATATGTGTGTTCTCACAGCTCTTTAT